>NW_004955483.1:8088138-8112319 GCF_000276665.1 Chinchilla lanigera | reverse complement strand
GGAAGCTAGCCAGCCAGAAGGCTGGTGCTCCCCACCCGTGGCTCCCTGTGCGCCGGAAGCCCTCCTTCCGGGAAAATCCTCAGAGCTTTTAAAATGCTAAGGTATAGAGTCTGGGTACAGTGGTCAGTGGTAGAGCACTTGCCTGATATACATAAGGCCCTGGGGTCCATTTCCAGCTGTGAAGGAAAGAGAGAAAAAAATGGAAGAAAGAAGAAAAGAAAGAAAGAAAGAGAGAGAGAAAGGGAGAGAGAATAAGGGAGAAAGAGGAGGAGGAAAAGAGGAAGAAGAAAGATGAAGATGAGGAAGGAGAGGGAGAAGCAAGGGGAGGAGAAAGAGGAAGAGAGGAGAAGAAAGCTAAGGCATGTTGGCTATCCTGCTGTAAAAGGTGACCATATTATACAGAATTTCCTGCAGCTTGTTTTACTATAAAACTCTTTCCTTTATTCCCAGAAACAGACCTTTGCAAATGCTTGTTCAGAGAGTTACATCCATTATGCACTGACCAGATGATCCATGTAGCAGGACAGTGGAGTTGCTATCCTGGGGCATCAGCAAAATGATTTTACAGGGCCCTCCTTGGTCTTGGACCAGCCCACCTGAGTTATCTTTCCTATCCAGCTTCTCACACTGACCTACTCACCTCCCTGTGGTTCCACAACTTGCCTCCAACTTTGTCCTTGTCTTAGTTACTTTCTCCATTGCTGAGACAAAACGCCCAACACTTGCCATTTAAAGGAGGAAAGGTTTACTTTGGCTCACAGTTTGTAGAGTTCAGTCCCTAGTCAGTTGGTTCCAAGGCAGAGTGGCATGGCAGAGGACAGCTGCTCATAGCATGGCAGACAGGAAGGAGAGAGTGAGTCATGGAAGGAGCCAGGAAGGGAGATAAACCCTTATAGGTCATGTTTCCAGTGACCCGGCTCTTCCTACCTGACCCCACCTCCTAACAGCAAATCAGTTAATGCCCCCTAATCTAATCACCTTCCAAAGTGTCACTTATGAGTGCATGGGGCTTTGGGGACATCTAGATATAAACCATAACAGTTCTTCACCATATATTTACCCAAGATTAATAAATCGTTTTTAATCCAAGCCCCATGCATTGTGTCCTGGAAGTCTATGCTAGCCTTACTGGAGCTTGAAAAATGAATTGAGGAGAAATTTTATTTCCTCTGAAATATTGTTTGTGCAGGACATGCTTCTGGAAATTTCATTCTATGGAAAACTCTCTATGAAGTGACTGCTTAAACACTTCCGGGACACCCCTCACCCCCATGGTTTTACTCTGCTCTAGCCAGCGGGTCTGGTTCTGATGACCTCCCAAGCCTCCTTACTCACTTTCCCCCTTCAGTAGCTGATGCTTCTGAGCCTGCCTCCATCCCATACCCTTCCACACCCCTCAAAGATCAGGGCCCAACTCAGAGGGTAAGGACATTTGCAGAAAAAGTCATGGCTCTATGGGGGCCTGGCATGAGTTCACTTGTAGAGTGGTACAGGTCTAAGGACGTTTCTAAATGATTAACATGTCTACATGCATCACTGAGTAGACTCTGACCTAAGAGTTTAGGTGGCAAAGGGGACAGACATAACAGTAAGCAACACCAAACCATTTACTCCATCAGGTTTCTATAGGCTCCAGAGAAGGGTCAGTTTTAGGGAAAGTGGCCCTCAGATCCCTAAGAACAGGCCCAGGCAACTGTTATCATAGCCCACATGTCGGAAGTGTCAGGTACAGCAAAGTTAGTTGGAAACTAATAATGTGTCTCCCAGCTGTGCAGACTCCAGAATTAGTGATTTTTAAATTGACTAAGAGAAAGTAGAGCTGAGGGCTTGCTTAGCTCATTTGTTTTCTTGGTAGTGATTTCTCACTTCGTGCAAACATTCTGTTTCTGGTTTCTAGAATGGAAGCAACTAGAAAGGTCAGAATGGAAGTTAATGAAGTTGAGACTTAAAAAATACAAAGAACCAATAAATCAGAGTTGGTTCTTTAAGAGAATGGAAGGGGATCTGGGGATAGAAGAGACAGGAGGAAAAAGGATTAAGAGGTAATCTGTGTTTGAAGCAATTTCCCCATAATGAATGTAGTTTCTCTGTATCACAGATATATACCAATAAAAAATGTAAAAAGAAAGGAAGAAATAACATAGTGTTGCAGAACAAAAGAATAATGCTACATCCACCACAGAAAACCCAAACAGCCCTTTCCATAGGGCAAAATCAGCATATTTTTTAGCAGTTCTTCCAAAGAGATTATTTCCCCAGAGGTCTTTTGTCTTTCAGCTTTTATGTTTCCTGACCAGTATATTAACTCTAAAATTAATAGAAGCTTGCTGGGCATAGTGATGCATGCCTATAATCCCAGCACTCAGGAGGCTGAGATAGGAGTATTGCTGTGAATTCAAGGCCAGCCTGTGCTACATCATGAGTTTCAGACCAGCCTGAATTACAGAGCAAAACCCTATCCAAAAAAAACCCCCAAAATACCAAAACAACAAAAAAACAACAACAACAAGAAAAGAAACATTCATAGAAGCTTATGGCCCAGTGGACACTAGACTAGACTTAAAAATCAGACTGTGGGAAGGTTATTGCATCAAGGCTTTTAAATAACACCTCAAACACTGAAGTAATCTCGTCTCCTACAAATAAGTAATAAATAGAACGTAGGTGGTTGGATCCGGACACTCACCTTCTAGTAAGTCATTTAAACTTCTTGAGCTTCACTTCCTTCCCTGGAGTATGGGAGCTTTAACACTTACTTTAAATTAATAAGTGAACACTTGTCATGGAAATTCTTTACTTCTCTAGCAGTTTTGAAGGCTAATTTTATAGGATATTTAAGGCTTGAAAAACTTTGAACCAAACTCTCCTCGCCTTTAAGGTTTGTGCTAAGAAATTGGTTGTTATTCTGATGAGCTCACTTTTATAGGTGTGGCATTTGACCTAGGGCTGTATATTCACTCCAGCAGCTCTTCGTGTTTGTGCCCTTCTGTGCACCCCAAGTTGCTGCTATCTCCAATGAGCTTTATGGCCGATGGGCTTATGAGGGCCCTCTGTCCTTACACCCCAGGGTGTGGCAACCATCCAAGCAAAGGCAAATCCCTGACCAAGTTGCCAGATGGGAAAAGCAAACAGACCATTGCGTTCTGTGCTGGAAGTAGACAGCAATGGGATCCCTTGGATTAAAGTCAGCACTTTCAGACCCAGCCTCCTCAGAAAATCACACAGCCAACCTGGCTTCTCAGCTCAGGGGGCAGAACTACCGTGTCTTTCACAACCTCAACTCACTGCTGCTTAAACTTCTGGGGGGGCGGTCTATGTCTAGTGCACTCCCTTCTCCGTGACTAACTCTTGTGACCATCTCCCACCCAGTCACTGTGGTAAGGTAACCCCAGAGACCCTGAAGTGTACCCATTCTGTGACTTCTGATTCCCGTAGTAGCTCAGTCTTAATCAATAAACCCCTTCCCCAAATGGCTCCTGATTCTATCACTTCCAAGTATGGCAGGCGCAGCAGTGAATTTCTTCTCCACCTATAGCCTGCCAAGTGGATGGGGTCCATGTATCTACAGCTTACAATAACCGGGCTTTTCTTGGGGTTAGTGCTGCTGGTCTAGCGTTTCTCCCTAGGGCTTACCTGGTATTTGTGGAGACAGAACCTCCTCTCCAGGAGCCAGGATTGGTGTTCCAACTTGCTTTGTTCTTTTCTCTGCATTGTCTTCAGATTTTCTGTACTTTTTAGTTTTCCTGCCAGCTCTTTCTTGCTTCCTGGGGCTCTAATTTTGTTTCTCTTCACTAAGTTATTGCTTTCTGGGTGTCTTGAGTCTAGGTCATGGAAAGGCTGTATTTTGCTGCCAGTCTTTCCTCTGCTGTTTAAAAAAATTTATTTTTAAATTTTAATCTCCCTATTTCTTCCCTTGTTACCACTGTATATGCTGTCTCCCTCTGTGACCCCTGCATCTGGTCACGCCTGCTCACCCCACCCAGCCTCTCTGTAGACATAATTCCCTCCAGGAAGTCTTCTTTGCTCTCTCCCACTTCCCAGTCCAGTGCTGGGGTACTAAGATTAAACATCACCCCAGTGGGCTCTCCACACATGCTCTGCTTGTATCTATCACTATTGGAATAGGGTATCTTGTGATCGGCTTCCACTACTGCAAAGTAAATGCCTGTGATGCCTTATTTCTCTTTAACCTTTGCATGTATTCACAGCTTATTAAACCCTTGTGGAATGACTCTCTGACTGACTCACTCTTGGACAGAACACAGGAGCTCCTTTCCCCAGAGACTGGATAACCTATGCCTCTCCTCGGTGAAGGATGTATAGGAGTCAGGGTGCACAGACTGTTCAGAGCAGAACTCCTCCTAGTGAATGAAAATAGCAGCTAGCATGATCTGAAACCGAGCATTTAATACCAGGCCACACCCTTGGACTTGGCTAGCTCTGCCTTGGTACAGGGTGTGTTGCTTCCTTTTGTCAGATGTCACACTCCATCAAGAAAGTGTTATTTGCTTCTACTTGAAATGAGGAAAGAAATAGGTGCCCTCAGGGTATCTGGGCCTCTTATGAAAGAAAGACTGTCATTACAGAGCACTTGGTAGAATACACTTAAGTGAGTACAGGCCTGCCAATAAATATGAGATATCCATTTGGCTTGTATCAGCTTATCACCCTTCGGGCTTCCCTGGCAAAGGAAAAAATGGACAGATTTTGGGAGCTAACCTAGGGATGGGCTTTCTTTCTGTCAGAACTGGATTTAAGTTCCAGTTTCTTGGAGTTGTTAGATAAGTCACACCATTGCTCAATCTTCCATTGATCAACTTTGAAATCAAGATTATATCTAGTTATGTAGTATCATTGTCAAGTTTAAATGGCATAATTTATACACAAGGTACACAGGGAGATCATCAATAAATTCATTTCCTCTGGGGCTAGGGTGTAGCTTAGTAGTAGAGTGCGTGCTTAGCATTGCTTGAAGTCCTGGGTTCATTTCTAAGCATGAAAAACAAGACAGAGGAGAACAAGAAGGAAAAGGAGGCGGAGGAGAGAAAAGAAAGAAGAAAAGTTTTCTCCTTTAGGTCCTTGTTTATTTAGCTCAGTTATTCACTTGCAGTTTATCTCTGGCAACCTTCCTTTGAGGACTGACTCTCAGTCCTTATTGACTTAAGAATCACCTGGGATTCTTATAAGGCAGCTTCTTGGTTCCACCCCTGGAGATTCTGGTGTGTTGTAGCCCAGGAAGTTTCATTTTTAACAAGTATCCCAATTCTTTTTTTCATTTCTTTCTTTCCTTTATTATTATTTTTTTTAAAGATAGGGATTGTAGTTCAGGCTGGCCTTGATCTCACTATGAAGCCCAGGCTGACTCAGAACTCATGGTAATCCTCCTGCCTCAGCCTCCCAAGTGCTGGGATTACAGGCATGTGCCACCACACCCAGCTAACTGTCCTAGGTAATTCTGACTGCTGCCCACACTTTTGCAAACATGATTTGAAAACTTTAAAGTCTTTCTTTTGCATGAATCGTATCTTCCTTTCATCAGCAATAGCCTGAAGAAAAGCCTTTTAAGCCAAATATTTAATTATATCCTCCACCCCAGAAGCGGGAGCTGAGGAAGTAGAGGAGGTGGTGGAGGAGACAAGGAAAGTTGGTATTTTTCATCAGCCTACAGAGCATGCCATCCACACTTTTTGGGGAGCAGTGAACAGAGAGACAAGGAGCAGATGGTCTGTGTTGGCTGTGGGACCTCAGGAAGAGGGCCAGGGGGAACTGGGGAGCTTCTAGCTTCTAGCTTCTAGCAAGTCAGCATGTTCAAGTGCAGGTTTATTATCTTACTTTCATAGCTGTAAATTCCCTGCATTAACCCTATTCAAATTTAAGTGTCAGTATGCATGTGCATCCCTAAATCCAGTAGAAGAGCTGCTGCTATCATGGGTGGCTTCCGACTGCCTGGTCCCTGTGGCTTTCATTAGAGTGGAAAACAGAGCTGAGTAGACATCTGGCCACGCTGATCCTTGCAAGTCCCCACTGAGTCCCGCAAGGACAGGGCCTCAAGTACCTCACCTTCCCAGCCCTCAGTAGGGCATTTCGCCGAAGAACACCTGGCAGGGGCTTGCAGAAAGGTGGGAACTAACTGGGCGTGAGCGATTCTGGGAATTTCCCTTGCAGCTCTTCTTTGTGAGGGTTATTGGGATGTGGAGTTACTGTTCTTTAAAGAAATGCAATCTCTTGTGTTCAGGGTGCTCCTGCCTGTGTGGCTTCCTCACCTCTGCCCTGCCACCACTTGTGTAGAAGGCGACTGACACAAATTCTCAGCTCTGCACCTCTTCAGCAGATGTCTGAGGGAATTGTGGTAAAGTAGACATAACATAAAAGTTATCATGCTAACCACTGAAGTGTTAAATTGTATTTGTTAAGTACATTCTCTGTTGTGCAACCTCCAGAAATCTTTCCATCTTGCAAAACTGAAATTCTGTAAGCACTGGACAACTCCCAATGCCCCTCTCGCTCCGGTCCCTGGCCACCACCCTGTGCTTTCTGTCTATGACTCTGAATACTGTGGATACCTTATAGAAGCAGAAGCAGACGCTATCAGTCCTTTTGTGATTGGCTTATTTTATTTAGCATATTTTCATGATTCCTCTATGTTGTGGTGTTTGTCAAAATTTCCTTCCTTTCAAAGACAAAAAAAATACTCAGTTAGGTGTATATTCCACATTTTGTCCTTCATCAATGGACACTTGGGTGGCTTTTATCTCTTAGCTACTATGACTAATGCTGCCATGACCATAGGTATACAAGTATCTCTTTGAGAAATTGCTTTCAATTTTTTAAGGTATTTACCTAGAAGTGGAATTATTGGATCATAGGTAATTCTATATTTAGTGTGCTGAGGAACCACTTTATATTCCCATCAGCAGCACACAAGAGCTCCAGCTTCTCCACATCCTTGCCAACACTTGCTATGTTTTTGGTTTTTTTCTAAACTCTGGGCCTCACACGTGCTAGACAAATGCTGTCTCAGTGAGCTGCACCTCAGCCCTTCTTTTTTTTTCTTTTTTTCTTTTTTAGCCTTTCTGTTTTAATAGCAGCCATCCTAATGGGTGTAAAGTGCTATCCCATTGTCATTTTGATTTGCATTTCCCTAATTCTTAGTGATAGTAGGGGTCTTTTTGTGTGCTTTTTTTTTTTTTTTTTTTTTTTTTGGCATTTGTATATCTTCTTTAGAGAAACTAAAGGAATAAAATGTTTTGTGTGTGGCACTGGGGATTGAACCCAGGGTCTTCCCACTGGGCTACATACTCAGCTCTTTTTATTTTTTATTTTGAGATCTCTTACTAAGTCACTAAGTTGCCCGGGCTGGGCTCAACTTCATAAGCCTCCTGTTTCAGCTTCCCAGAATGCTGGGATTACAGGTGTCTGCCACCATACCCCACTGGAAACATCTTTGGATTATCTGTGGATTGTGTGTCCACTAGCCATTTTCTGTTGTCTTCCTGACTGAGGCTGATTTTCATCTCTGCCTGACATGATTCAAGGATAATTTCTGGTTTTTCTTAGTTCTCAACTCTGGCTACAAACTAAAGTCACCAAAGATAGTTTTTAAAAACTCAGAAATGAGCAAGATGGAGGCTGAGGAAGACCCTCTAGTGACTGTCTCTCAACTTGAATGGCTTTTTACACTCAAAGCTACCTTCACAAGAGCAGAGGAAATCAGGCAAGAGGCCACACTGCTTGCTTTTAGGATAACAAAATAAAAAGATGTGTCAAAGTAGGCTGGAATAAAAAGGTGCCTGCGTCATTCCACCCCTAACCCTAACCAGCCCAGTGTGGCGAGAGACACCTTCAGCTTGGGGGAGGGAGAAGTAAGACCAGGCTGGAGACCTGAGACCCAGGCCGAGGTCATGAAACCCATGGACTGAGGAGCAAGAACTGCCCATAGGCCACAGGGCTGACAGAAGCCACCAACCCTCAACATGCTTGGGTAGCAGATGAAGAGAAAAACTCTAGCACAAGGCTTTAGCTTAGAGCCCTGTGCCAGCCTCACCAGGCTAAGGCTCCACACCTGGTAGAAACTGAAGGCCTAGCACACAAGCCGGAGCTCACGGATGGGGCCTGCAGGCTGGTCCCTGCATCAGGTGGGGTGTGTGTGGCAGTGGGACAGAGCCAAGTTTCAGCGTCATCATGTCTAGCCTTGGAGTAGGCCCAGGGAACACCAGCCTTTCTCCTGAGATTGCAGGGCCCTGTGGTTTGAGATTCAGATGTGACCAAGTCAGTGTCAGTCTTGGTGACACCCATCCCCAACCTCAGGCAGAACAGCTGTCACCAGGCCAGTGGTCTGACCACAGACAAGGCTCTAGAACTACCCCTGCACCCAGCAGAGACCAGCGCCCCGTGGGAAGGACTTGTGCTTTAGCCTGCATTGCACCAGCTAAGGGGTGAGTCTCAGTGCACCCGTGAGACCATGAAGCTCCTTGTATCTGTTAGATTCAGACATAACCCAGCTTAACTCCAGCATAGGTGGCTTTTTCACTCAGCTTTCTTGTTACTGAGACAAAAGACCTGAAGGCCTCAATTCAAAGGGAGGTTTATTCAGCTCACAGTTTCAGAGGGTTCAGTCCATAGTAAACAGGCTCCACAGGATAAATGGCACAGCAGAAGGGCCTAGTGGAGAAAAGTTCCCACCCCGTGACAGGCAGAAACAGACAGCAAGTAGCAAGGCAAAGTGAGAGATACACCCTCCAAAGGCACACCCCTAAGAGCACTCCTCCTTCAACCAACCGTACCTAACGGCACTTCCTGCTATGAACTCATCAATAGATTAATCCACTGGTAGATACAGCACCTCCATGATCCAATAACTTCCCCAAATCCTCATCTCTGAGTACGTGAGCCTTTTGGAGGACATAAGAGTGATCAAGGGCCTACTTTTTCCAAAACTACTCCAACCTCAGACAGCAGAGTGTGGTACAAGACTCCATTTCCTGGGGGTAGCACCAGGTAGTAAGCACAAAACATGTACACAAAAGAATGCTACTCTCAGCCATAAAGAAGAATGAAGTCCTGTCATTTGTGACAACATGGATACAACTGAGTTCATTATGTTAAGTGAAATAAGCTAGGAACAAAAGGCAAATGGATCATGATGTCATTCATATGTGAATCTAAAAAAACTTGAACTTGTAGAAGGTGAGAGTAGAATGGTAGTTACCAGAGGCTGGGGAGGGAAGAGGTAAGGGAAGAACGTGGAAAGGTTAACTGTGTTATGCTTCAGCGTATTCACTTTCTAAGTACCCATAGGTGCTAAGTCACAATTAGGCTCGAGAAAGTACTATTATACAGTAAAGTGACTATTGATAACGATAATGTACCATGCATTTCAAAAAGGTAGAAGAAAGGATTTTGAATGTTTTCACTATAAAAAAATGAAAAATATGTAAGGAAAAAATGTCTAACCTGATTTAAACATCATACATGTAATGAAACATTACATGGTGCCCCATTATTATGTACAGTTTCTTTTTTTGGTACTGGGAATCAAACTCAGGGCTTTGCACTTGCCAGGCAGTTGCCGTGCCGCTGAGCTACATTCCTGGCGCTAATATGCTCATTTTTATGTGTCAGTTAAAATTTTGTTTTCAACCCCCATGTCTGGGTCTACACCCCACCAAATCAATTAAATCAGAATATCTGGAGATGGGAATTGTTTTAAGAAGTTTCCTGCTTCAAATATTCAAATATGTTCTCAGGGTTGTGACTAAACCAACCGTGCTGGTCTCATTCCCCATGTCAGTGATTGGGTTAGGACCCATCATGTGTCTAGGATTTGGACTTTGTAACATGATATCTTTTAGGAATTTTTTTTTCTTAAAATGAAACATGGCACATAGGGCTGGGGCAGTAGCTGAGTGGTAGAGCACTTGCCTGACATGCATAAGATGCTGGGTTCAATCCCCAGCACTGTCCAAAACAAAACACACAATCAAAAAACAAAAAAACCACACACATACACACATGAGACAGAGACAGAGGAAGAATGAAATGATCTCTTCCTCTCCTGAATGTGACTTTAAGAGAGGACAGTGATCTTGTTCTTTTCAGAAGCACTAGTGTGAGGCTCGCACAGCAAGAAGATGTAACAGAACCTGGTAGCTGATAATATTGTTGAGTTGCTGACTTGATCTACCTGGGAGCCACCCTGCTTCTGGAATTCTGGTGCAAGATAATAAATATTTGTCTTACCTAAGCTGTTTTGAGTTGGGTTTTCCATTACAGGCAGCTGAAAGTGTCCAGTGGTATACTTGCTCTGTGCTGGGGACCTCAGGAAGGTGCAGGGCTGTCTGCATGTTATCCTCTATAACAGAAGAAAAGAACTGAGCTGGGTGTGGTGTTGCATACCTGTAATCCCAGCACCAGGGAGGCTGAGGCAGGAGGATCACCGTGAGTTCGAGACCACCTTGGGCTACACAGTGAGTTCATGGCCAGCCTGAACTGCAGAGTGAGAACTTGACTCAAAAAAAAACAACAAAAAAAAAAACTCAGATGCTTTCTTTGCAGATGTAACCCATCCATACGCATGTTGAAAGTGTTAACCCCTACTATGTGGGGGTTTTAAGCTTTACCTGTGTCATAGTTTGGGGGTTATTTTAAGGGGACAATATAATACAGGACACATATTTTACACAATTATTTTATAATAATCATCCAAAGAATCATATCCAAGAGAGTGCAGGAAATATGTCCACACACTAGGGACCAAAGAATCCAGCTGAGAGTCTGGATCCCACAATAATGTCCTGCATGAGTCTAGCTGAAGGCCTAGAGCTCATAACAATGCCTCCCACAAGTCTAGCTGGAGGCCTGGAGCCCATAACAATGTCTCATGCAGGCCTGTTTCATGGATCTACACTGTGAAGGCCCAATGGTCAGTGATGGAAGCTAGAAATTCTGTGCCAGTAGGATGAAAGATCTGTGCTAGCAGGCTGAGGGATCTGCACTGGAGCCAGGAAGCGATGCTCAAAGTAAGAACAGAGATCCCCTAAAAAGCACCACAGCCATCTTCAGCAACAGTGAGGTCCTGAGTTTCTCCAATGATCAGGAAGGCCAAGTTCCATCAGGAAAGCCACGACAAGCTTTTCCAGGAGACTGAGCTGCGCACCATCTTCCCCTTCAGAGCCAGGAAGCAGTGCTCAGAGTGAGGACCAGAGCTCCCCCAATGTGAACAGAAGCCATTCTCAGCAACAACAAGATCCCAAGTTCCTTGGAGGATGAAACCAGCCAAGTTCATCAGGAAAGTCAGCATGACGAGATCCTCCAACAGAACCAACAGCTCCTTAGAGCGTCTACCAACTTCCAACAGCCTCTCTCAGATCCTAACAGCCTCTTTTCTTCTCCAGGTCTGCCTCTTATGCTGCTGGCAACAGTCCCCAGGTGGGCCTCCCACACCCAGCATCACACTTACTCAGTTCAGCTGGGGGTTATAAGTTGACCACCAGTTGTCAATCCACTACAACCTGGGTCTTTGTCACTTTCCTCATCATAGGACCAAAATATCCGACACTCACAACTTAAAGGAGAGGTTTATTTTGGCTCATGTTCTAGAAGTTTCTCTGCTTGCATGGTTGGAGGTGTGGTGGAAGGGCCTGGGCAGAGGACAGCTGCTCACTTCATGGTGGCCAGGAAGTACAGAGCTCAGGGAGGAGCTGGGTAGGGAGACAGACACTGTGGGTCATGTCCCCAGTGACCTGCCTCTTCCAGCTAGATCCTGCTTCCCAACATCACATTCACCTATTGCACCCCCACGATTCAATCGACTTTCAAAAGCCCTGCTTATGAGCACATGAGGCTCTTGGGGGACATCTAGATATGCACCATAGCAAGTTGAAAGCTGGGTGAGACAGGAACCCAGGGCAGTTAGACAGGCTATACAATCAACAGCCATCCCCCCTCTGGAGGTGTTCTGAACTTAAACAGGAGACAGATGAGTTTTGAACTTAGATGCTGTCTCTGCTTCAGCCTGCCTTGTGGTCCAGGCTGTCCTGAAATCTGAATCAGTTACAGGGTTTGTATGCAACGTGATGAAGGGAAAAGTTGTGTTCACGAGAACATTCTGAGTCCAAACCACGTAAGTCTTTAGATATTGAATTTAACACCACAGTGCGATACCTGAGCCCAAACAGGCACTTTACTTAAACTAATGGCCAGCCAGGCGGTACTTCTCAGGTTACAGGATTCTCAGGTTTATGGCAAGAGTAAACTGCTGTAGCCTCTTCTTCCCTGGAAGAGATCTAGTGTCATCAGATCAGCCTTCATTCTATTATAGTTTCCTTCATTTATACCTGTGAGGTGGCTTCTAAGGAGTTACTGGATGTCACCATTTTGTGAGTCCCAGAGGTAAGATTGGGTGAGAAGACACAGGGACAGTCTGTTGAGCAGGCACAGTTCTTGTTATGGTGCCAACTAGAGCATATATTGACAAATTCCAAGATAAACCAAAGTGTTAAAAAAAAAATCACAAATGAGTAGGTGCTCAGATAACAAACTGTGTGACAAGAACCATCCATAGGAAGGTTTTGGTTCAATATAAAGTAGTGAAAAGAATAAGTATGCCCCCAAGAAAGTCACTGAGCTGGAAAACACTAGAAGCATAATTACCATTGACCTTTCAGAATCTGTTTTCTAATCTAACCTTATAGATAGTATTAAAATGTGAAATGAAGCTTGATGAGTTGTTTTTTTTTTTCTGTCTTTTTGAGGATGGGTCTTGCTATGCAGGTCAGGCTGGCCTTGAACTCACTTTGTAGCCCAGGCTGGCCTTGAACTAGCAAAGATCCTCCTGCCTCAGCCTCCGGAGTGCTGGGATTATAGGCGTGCATTACCATGCCGGCGTGATGAGTATTTCTAAATAGTTTATTCAGTTTTCCACCTGTCAACTAATCACACCTGGCCTTGAAACTGCTTGATTGATTTTGTGGCCTGCGTTGTGACACTGAGGGCCTGCATTATTACTCTTGAAACTTTTTTTTAAATTAAGACTAACATAAAATACAACTTAGTTTTAGGATGGATGTGAAGATGTGGGGAGAATGCAAGAATAAGAAAAAGCCTGTGATGTAAATGATTGATCGATAGATAGAAATATTCTTGTAATTGGATCAGCGTGGATGTTAGATCCAGTGCTGTGCTGTGATGCCCCAGCTCTCACACGGGTTCCTGAAAATAAGAGATTTTGAAAACTATAAATGAGGGACGTGGATGTAGCTTAGCAGCACAGTGCCTGCCTGACAAACACAAGGTCCTGAGTTCAATTCCCGTTACCAAAAAAAAAAGAGAGAACATTATAAATGAAGACAAAGCTTACTCATTGTATAGAGTATATTCAAAATTACTGTTAGGATTTTGAGGACTCAAGAAGGCAGATGTAGACAGTGCAAAAGAAGAATAAGGAGGGACAGCAGTGTATAGAGTGATAATTGCTATGGACCTTTGACGAAGAAGGCTGATGCTTCCATTCATAATACAAATGCCACCCTAGACTGTGTCAGCTTGTCAGGAGAGAAAAGGGGTAAGACTAAGCTGGAAATGACTTGTTAGTGCAACTCTGGAAGTCAGGCGGGGGCTTCTGATGCCTGGGGAATGTGTAGGGACTCCTGCTGCAGACTGTGGCCTGGGAAGTGGGTAGGACTCACCTCGGACTCACCGACCAGTGGAAACAGCTTCTGCGGCACCCCTCCTCCCAGGGTAGTCTCCTGCAGGAATTTGTGCTGCTTTTGCCTGCCAGCTCACTTTAGGTGAGCTATTGAGATAAAGTCAAGTCAGGGCTGATCCTGTCCGCCGGAGTGAATGCATGCTGGTCATACCTCCCTAAATAGAACCTGCCAGACACATAGTCTCACCATATCGCTTCCCTGTCAAGATAAAGGCCATACACAGAGACTGAGAAAAACAACTACAAGCACAGAAGTAAGCAAATGTAGGAGTGTGGAGAAGTTAGAATGTGAATGGGCACATGAGAACCAAAGGTGTGAATGAAAAATGATGATCCAGAAAAACCAAATAAAAAGGCAGCATTGGTGCTCGCTTCGGCAGCACATATACTAAAAAAGGCAGCATTGAATCATAGAGAAAGGTGCTTGCTCAGCTTTGTGAAAAAATGTGAAAATTCCTGCGTATAATATGGCATTTCCCAGAATACCAGAGCTGTGGTAAGTAGTCCATGTCTACATCCATACCACCCTGAGAAATTTATAATGAAAAATAACTTATACATGGTGCTGAGAAGTAGTACAGTAAAACCTATTTAAGTCGTAAATTCATTTATCAGGGATAATCAACATATATGGTGAATGTTTAAATTTTCAAAATATGTTATCATAAGAGACAAATTGCCATTAATTCCCTTTAAAAAGACTTTTTCTTGCTTTTTAAAAATTTTTTTATTTTAAAGAGAGTAGTAAATGAGAAACAAACAAAGACATAGAACAGTAGCAGCATACCAGTATCACAAACATAAACAAATCAAAGCAAGAACATTCAAAGTGATACAGGGTCTCAAGATAAAATAATACAAATCAACAGTGGTTGTTACATTACACATGGTTATCCTCAACTACATTGCTCAGATTACCCAATGTAAGAATGCAAGATTGCTTAAACCATTATAGGGAATAAGAAAATAATTCTTTAATAAAACAGTAGAGATAATACAGAGTTTCACTAGACACGATGGTAGGAGTTCACCATTGTAATTCCATTGCATGTTGTTACTTTCAAATCAGTTGCTCAGACCATCAGACACAAGCGTGCACAATCGATCAGAACATATAAAAATTGTAATCATTAACTGTTCATTTCAATACACCATCAGACATCAGCAATACAGTTATCACAGCTATTCATTCTTCTTGCTTTAAACACACTTGTCCCGTCATTCTTGCCACTTTCTGAAGCAGTTCTGGAGGCCCTCTTTTGTGAGTGTCTTTACGAGGTACGAGGAAAAATGCAGCGAATGCTGCTGCCAAGTGCCACCGAATGGAAAGGCAGCTCCTAGAACACTACAGTGCGTCCTCATCCACCTTATTCACTGGATCTGGTACCATGCAACTTCCGGCTCTTTCCCAGAGTCAAAATGGCCATGAAAGGTAAATGTTTTAGTCTATTCAGGACATTGAGGCAGCCATGACAACTAATGCCACCCATAAAAGGGGACTTCCAGAACTGGTTCACAGAGTGGCAAGAGCAATGGATAAGTGTGTTTGAAGTGAGGGGGGATTCATGGCAATGTGCCTTTTGCTGTAATACCTTTTTTTTAAAAATTCACCATATATCTTGATCACAACATATCTATCTCTTTATATCTCTCCTCTTTCCTACATTATCCCTTTCTAGTACTATCCTATAGGGCTACAGTTCTACACTATATTTGGTATATTTTGCTATAGTGTGTTATGTAAATATGGTGGCCACAGAAAGGGGTTTAGTTATAGGAACAAGCATAATACAATGTGAAAAACGCCATACTAGGTTGGAGTCAGCGGAGCTGACATCAGCTGTGCACTCCTTCCAGTTCTGCTTATCTATGTAGAAAAAGTGCTGCATGCAGCTTTTATTGGTGAAAATCCACTGAGAGAGTTAAAACGGTAGCAAATTTACAAGTCTGGTTTTCCTCCCAAGTAATGCAACTAGTTTGTCCAAATTATTTAACTCCTCAGGCTTCAGTTTGGTTGTTTTGGGGGAGTTAACATCAGGATCGATCTTTGTGATCTTGCCAAATTTTATACTCTTATGTGTCAAAAAAGTACTGATAATCCAGAAAAAAAAAAAAAAAAACACCAAAAAACACAAAAAAGCAAAATTTTTTCAATTAGTATCAGGCCATTTTCCTGGCACTTGTCAGAAAAAGAAAACAACTTAGTAGCTTGACCTTCTGCTCAAAACTTATGGGAACCAAATTGTTTTCTATGTAGAACTCTGAACACAGACTATAAACCAGCACTGGACTCCCTTGACAGAGGTATAAACCAAATGTTGAAATGTATGATGTCTTCTAGGATTTTCTTAACACTCTTTCATGTGAAAGTCACAAGCACCCGACTCAAGCTTGTTTAAGGAGAACAGAAAACTATCAGCTCAGATCACTGGACATCAAGGGTTGCATCTAGCTTCTGGGGACATGTAAAGTGCCCATCATCTTCCTCATTTCTCAACTTTGCTTTTTTCTCCATGGTCTTTGTGGTCAGGCAGGCTCTCAGCTCATGGTAATAAGCTGGCTTTCTACAGCTGTACACCTCATAATCTTTAATTGCCATGCTTAAAAAACAAAGAGGGTGTGCCCTACTGTAAATATTTCAAGCAAAAATAATTACGAAGAGTTACAGAGTACTGGTCACACATCAAGACCTGTTCTCGTGCACATGGGCCTCAGAACAACTCCAGAAAGTAACTTCTGAGTTTCCGTTCTAAAGCTGGGCTTGGGTTTCCACTTGTAATCCCAGCACTCTAGGAGGCTGAGGAAGGAGGATCACAAGTTTGTGTACAGCCTGGGAAACTTGGAAACTTAATGAGTCCCTGTCTCAAAATAAAAAAAAGAGAGTTAGGGATGTAGGCCCTTTTGTAGGCCCAGGGTTCAATCCCTAATATTACAAAAAGGAAAGAAAATCCCCTCTATAGACCAAAAGAAACGAAGACTCAGAGGGATTAAATACCTAGGTTGTTTTCTGTAGATGTGACATTGGCAAATTATTTTCTCTCTCTGCACCTGGGTTTCTTCATTTGTAAAAATGCCATTAGCAACTGTTTCCTGGCTGTGATGAGTACTGCAAGCACCAAAGGAAAGGATCCAACGTAGAATCACTGCACACAATTGGGAACAAATACGTCTTTTCCCGTTTCTACTTTGCATCCTCTCACACCCTGCTTCTTTCCTGTAATGACCCCTGCCATCCCAAATTCAACCGTATAACTTCCATGATCGCTATAGCTTGTTTGTTTTTTTTTCTTTTTTAAATCTTTTTGAGACAGGGTCTCACTGTGCAGTTCAGGCTGGCCTTGAGCTCACTTTCTAGCCCAGGATGTTCTCGAACTCACAACGATCCTCCTGCCTCAGCCTCCCGAGTGCTGGGATTACAGGCATGCGCCACCATGCCTGGCTGATATCTATAGCTTGAAATACTTACCTGAAATACTTGGGACCAGAAGGGATTTAGATTTTAGATTTTTAAAATCAAGTTTTAGAATACTTACATGTCACATATCTTGGTGGATAGGACTCAAGTCTAAACACTGAATCATCATGTGTCATATATACCTCATATAATAGTCTGAAGGTAATTTTATACAGTATTTAAAATAATTTTGTGGATTTTGACTGTGGCCTGCCATATAAGGTTTGGTGTTGAATTCACTTGTGGTGTTATGTCAGAGCTCAAAATTTGTGGATTTTGGAGCATTTTAGAGTTCACATTTTTAGATTAAGGATGCTCAACTAGTAGTGGCATTGGCTAAAAAATAGAAAGTGTCACAACATTTCACTGCGGTTGGATAAAGGAAGTTCAAGGCAGCAGAGGTGGAATCAAGGCGCAGTATCCTCATCACGAAGATGAGGTGAAGTCTGAGAACAAGGTTGGGGCTGTCAGTCTAGCCTTGACAGGAGCCGATAGCAAGACCTGTGTGCTAGGTGGCTACTCCTGGCAGAGAACCTTTAACTGGAAGCCTCTTGTACTGTGCCCCTGGAGAAAGAGCAAACTTCAGAGTGTAGCAGCAGGGGAGCTGTGCGTGTTGGCACACTCTCCCCAGGAGGGAGACGGAAATGATTGAACTTGGCTGGAAGAGAAAGTATGGAACCCAAGCAAAGGTCATATCCTGACAGGAAGCCTTTCATTGGTGGTGGTTCCATGAAGAGATGGTGCTAAATAGTCTTCATAAATTATTTGGCAACTTTCACAGCAAAGATAAGATCTTACAGAAAATTTAACACATGCATCGGCAGTAAATACTTATTAATTGTGAAATACCCACCAAATCAACACATCATTAAGGCTGGTTTCCATTGGAACAGGAGAAGTGATTTTAAATTTCCTAACCAAGTAATGAGTGCCTAGAATCAAAGATATTCTAAGGCTCTATGTTTCTCTGATACAGTTTTTCAAAATTAGTCAATATTTCTAAATCACACTCCACCAGCCCCCACTACAGACTGAACCTAGGGCCTCCACACTGTGCTACAGCCCTAGCCCTGTTTATTCTGAGACAGGTCTTGCTATGTTGCTAGTTGACAAGGCCGGGCTCGATCTTGCCATTGTCCTGCTGTAGACTCCTACAGTGCTAGGATCATAGGCCTGCACCACTTCGTCCACCTCTCACTTCTTTTAACATGCTACTCCTCATCTATTAAACTAAGCCACCAGCTGAACGTTTGCTTCCGCATATTCCTCTGGTGAGTGTGTGAGAGCTTTGTCACCTAAGCTACTGAGGTTGGGCGGAGGAGAACTCAAATCATACTCCCACTGCCAGACTGTCTGTCAGAGTCCTGGTCCCTCATTGTTTGTTGGCAGCGGCTGAGCAGCACCAGATACCAAGAGCGTGGAAAGAGAAGGCAAGAGGACACCTCAGTGATGAATACCTGTGAATTAGGAAAATACTTGTCGTGTAAATTTGACTCCTCTCATAAAATCTCTGGTTGCCTTGCTGAGGAACAAAAATAAACACAGGAGGGAATTTTGTTTGTTTGTTTTTTGAGACAGTATCTCGCTATGTAGCCTCGGCTGGCCTCAGACTCATGGCTATCCTCTTGCATCACCCCCCTGAGTGCTGAGATTACAGGTGTGTGCCACCGCACTCAGCAAGGAGAGAATTTCAAAAAACTATGGGAAGTACTTTATTGTAATATACAAGATTTTTGTTCAAAATGTGCACTTTTGACCTACCTGGTCCAATATTAATAGATTTACTACTGTGGTGTCAAAATATTAGTGAAATACCCTCAGGTGCTTTGAAATACAGCTGTCAGTTTATTTTATTTTTTATACGGCTGCACAATTCTGACTATGGCTGCAGGAAAGAAGATCCTGTTATTAGCCAAATAAACAAGGTAACTTAATACAATTATTTACATTTGGAGGCTGGCCGTGGTGGCGCATGCCTGTAATCCCAGCACTTGGGAGGCTGAGGCAGGAGGATTGCTGTGAGCTCAAGGCCAGCCTGGGCTACAAAGTGAGTTTAAGGTCAGCCTGAACTGCATAGCGAGACCCTGTCTCAAAAAGACCAAAAAAACAATTATTTACATTTGGTTCCTTTAGGATAAGGAAACCAGTGTTGATGGCACTGATCAGTCTGAAATTCTGGGGTGCCATGCCTTCTCTGTAGTGGCCTTGTGTGGTTGGGGTTGTCTCTCCCTCTTCAGCATAGCATAGCACTTAACATTTGTGTTAGCTTGAAGAAGGAAACACTGACTTTGGTTCATGGTTTCAGTCCTTGGTCACTTGGCTCCACTGCGTCTAGGAGAGTGGTGAGGCAGGAAAGCAAGTGGGAGGAAAGCAGCTCAGCTAATGACAGCCAGGAAGCAGAGAGGAAAAGAGCCCAGGCAGAAGGGGCTGGGGACTTCTGTTCTGGCTCCCTCATGACCCATTCTTTCAAATAGGCCCCACTTCCTAATAACCCATTCATGACCCAGTTATGGACTCATAGATGGATTAACCTGTTGATGATGTTAGCACCCTTATGCCCTGATCACTTTCCAAAAGCTCCACCTCTGAAATGGGGACTAAGCCTTCAACACAGTGAGACTTTTGGGTGATGTTTTAGGTCCAAAACATAACATCTACCTATAGCATATTCTTCTGGGTAATTTGGCCATCTATATACCTGGCAGACCATCAGTGCCTGGAGGACATCTTTATATCACATTGTCTAACACAGTGCTTACCATACAATGTGAGCACATGGAAAATATTTGCTGAAAATATTTTGCCGGCCAAAACAATTCAAAGACATTTAAAAGATATGATTTAAAAGAATAGACTTCCTTTCTTTTGATTGAATTATAACTAGCTTATGTTTTTTCCATATGCTCTGAAATCTACATATGTGGAGAGTAACTAGACCTTGAAGAGCAATCATGGGCAAGCAAATTTTGGAGAGGATTTGAGCACTGAAAGAAGGAAATGGCACTAGACAAGTTTTCCTATTTTCATACTTCCAGCATTAAAAATTTCCTTAACTTGTACCATGCAGTGTGACTCAAAGTTTTATATAAAAACTTTGGTTTTTATGTTTTGAAGAACAAGAGAAGACTTTCAGGCAAAGAGGAAGGCTGGAAAATTCTGAAAAGGAAAGAAACTGAAAGAATCTGAAAGAATCTTTTTCTTCAAATTTTCTGTATCGTAAACTCAACTGTCTGCTAAAACAAACAAAAAGTTTAATAATCTTGGGAGAAATATAACAGAATTAAGAGTGTCTACAACATAACATTCACAGTGTCCAGGATACAATTCAAACTTTATCAAAATATAATGAAATAAGAAAATGTGACCTATTAAAAAAAAATCAACTTTAAGATGATCCAGATGCTGGAATTTGCAAACAAGTAAGTAAAAGCAGTTACTTTAATGTAATGACATAAAGAAAGAACATTTGTAATGAGTAAACAGATGGGAAAATTTAGCGAACACTAAAGAGAAATTTTAATGAACACTAAAAAGAAATTTTAGAGAACACTAAACAGGAACACTAAAGAACAACAGCAACAACAAAGCCCTAGAAATAAAGGTACAATGTCTAAGATAGAAATTCACTTACTAGCAGACAAAAATAACTGAGGAAAAAGACTATGAACTTGATGATAGATAGCATTATCTCCTCTGAAGGAGAGAGGGGAAAAAGCAGATTTTTGAAACAATGAATAGAATCAAAGGAATATGGGGATAATATTAAAAGACCTACAATATATATGACAGGCACAAGAGAGAAAATAGAGTAGAAAACATATCTGTGGAAATAATGGCCAAAAATTCCCATAAATTAAGAAAAACATAAATTTACATTATAGGATAGCAGTGAAGATAAATATGAGGAAATTTCCATCAGGATATCACTGAAAAACTGCTCAAATTTAAAGAGAAACAGAAAATTCTGGAAAACAAGATGAATATACCGTAAAAAGAAGATTATTCACATTACTGCTTAATGGAAATTATAGTGTTCAGAAAGTAGAGGAACATCTTCAAGGTGCTCAAAAATAAAATGGCATCCTGGAATTGTACATCAACAAAAATATTTTTCAAGGAAAAAGGCAAAATAAAGACATTTCTAGATATAAAAAAATCAAGAGAATTTATTATTAACAGACCATTGCTAGAAAAAAATGTTCAGGCTGGAAGAAAAAAATATTAGATGGAAACTCCGGTCTTCAGTATCGAATGAAAGTATGAGAAATGGTAAATATCTTGATGAATATAAAATATAAAAGATTGCATCCGTCACCTCAGTCTCACAGGGTATCCAGTCCCCATAACAGCAATGCATTTAAGGTCGGTGACAGTATCATTTCTTTTTTTTTTTTAATCCAACTCTGGTTCTGGTTCTCCTGCTGGAAAAATCTCTGAATGCAAGACATGTTCTCAAACCTTCTGATGCCATCATTTCATCAGTTTTTACAGTATCATCATGGTCCCCTGGTCTTTTGTCTCACCATTAACACTTAAGACTTTGAAACACTTTTTTCAGATTCTCTCAGAGGCACCCTTGCTGAATATATGATAGCTTTCATCTGAATTTTTCAGGACACTACTCATGGACTTCCAAACAGAACTGAAGGTGTAGACTTTGTATAATGCTTCTTCTGCTATTTAATTTGTAACATCCTGATAGTTCCATTTAAAACCCAAGAGAAATCCCAAAAGGAACATTCCGTTTTATTACCAACATAATGAGGTAACCTACCCTCTTTTTCTGGCAGCAATATTTTTGATGTATAAGCACAACTTGCAGAAATTCCTGTAGTACAAAACATTTGGTGGAATAGCTTCTGGTTCTGGAGTCTTTTTAAAATGTTTTTCATTGTGTAAGCTTCAACAACTGTCATTCCATTCATTGTCAATGTTCCTGCCATAGATAAGCTTAACAAATAGCTTTCGCATTTCCCATAGTTTCTCAAGCATTCAGATGCCTAAACTACTATCTTTCATCATTTTCTTGACCAAATAAGCCAGTGAAATAGTGACTTCTAGTGGAAGACCTTCTGGCACTGTAACCACTAAACCATCACTCCAGTAATGAAGAACTTCACAAAATATTGTGTGTAAATAGGTGTACATTCAGTAAGCCATGGTCCTTCTGAACCTAGACAGTATCAGTTACAAAATACAATACTAGACTCATAACTGTGATGGCAGACATCAACAGACCTACTTTGCCAATCTGAATAGCCACTTCTGTTAGTTTCCCTTGTAAAGCAGATTTTTCCTTTTTTGGCAAATTTGCTTTTTCTTGTCTTTTTCATCTTCTCCACATCTTCACTCTTTAATGGTTGCATTTCCACGGCTGCACCATTCTGAGCTTTTGCTTTGTTGTGATTCTCAATAGCTCCATTCTGTTTCTTATTTTTCTTTTCCTTTATCTTCTCATCTTTCTTCTCTTTCTCTTCACCCCCAGCTCCAAATAAGGTAAAGCTAATTCTAGTTTGAGAGTTTATATCTACAGAAGTACCTACCATTCTTCCAGAACCTTCCATTAGGTGAGTACCTGATATAAGTAACATATCCTTCCCTAAAGGCTTCTTTACATGATCATATTCATCAGTCAATGAGCATTCATCACTTTTAAGATCATTGCCTTGAATGAGTTTACCACCAGCTGGAAGACATCCCCATATTTCACTTCAGTAACATCTCCAACAGTAATGTCAGCTACAGGAGTCTGAATGACCTGACCACCTAGATGACGGTGAACTTGTGCTCTTGTTCAGTTTGACTTGTTCAATTTGACCTCTAAACTGTTTTTCCTTACTTCAAACATTAAAAGCTGTTACTAATACCATACACACACCACTGACCACAGGACTGTGGATCTTTCAATCCAGCCTGTTTAGCCTTTATCTTCCTCCTAGACGGAAATTTCTCCACAACATGCAGAATTTCCTTCTGGAGACTGATAAAAAGAAAGGCCTAATGATACCATAGCAGCAATTTCTAACATAATTAAAATGACATCTTGTAATGCTTCCCATACTAATTGAAGAAAAGTTTTTGGCTTTTTAGGAGGTATAAAGTTTTTTCTAATATTGCTTCTCTCCTTTTTAAATCTTCAAGGTTTCCACTTAAACCTTCCCTAGGAGATATAGCTTTCCTGCATTTTTTGTAATGCATCTGTGGACTTAGCTCCATAAGAACCTATAATCTTGCAAGCATAATTCCAAAGTCACCATCATGATTAGTTTCTTTCAGAGTTTTTCACACAACCTTATGCAACTGAATTGTCTTCCATGTCGCCCATGACAAGTGTAATTTATCAGGAGGGAAACGTTTCCCCAAAGAATCTAGTTTTCACTTGATATATTTCCAAGAAGAAAATCTTTTAAATATGAAAATTTTTCATAAACCATTCATTGTATGACTTTGTAAAGCAGCATCAGTGGCAACATTTCCCAGAGAAAGATCTTGACCTTTTGTCCATGACTTGTTCCTTCATATCAATCATGAGATGTTCACATCTTCTCAAAACTTAGGTATCACTCCATAGCAAAGCCCATGGCAGGAGTCTTAACTCAAGAAGATGAGGCCCGCAGCCAGGGTCGGATTTTTATTCGCTGTCCAAAGCAAGGACTTTACAGCACTTTCTCTCACACAGCTGTGAGGGTCTCATCAATATTACTCTTCATCATTGAAGAAAAATAACGTAAACTGTATTTTTCTAGTCATCTACAACCCCAGCACTTGGTAGGCGGGATCGTGGATGACCTAGTGAGTGCCAAGACGCTCCCTTCTTTCCACAATCACACCCCTCCGGCTCCATTTTCCCGCCATGGCTGACGAGGTCACGTGACGCGGCCCGCCCTGGAGCCATGCATGCGTGGGGGGAGGACCCAGCGAGCACGACTCTGGTGACTGGCGCTCTCCACCCAGGACGGAAATGGTGGCTGGTGTGAGGGGCGGGAACTCGAGCTCGCGAGCCCCCTCTCCTGCTTCTTTCC
>NW_004955483.1:8078795-8085763 GCF_000276665.1 Chinchilla lanigera | reverse complement strand
GGCTGGGCTCAAACTTGTGATCCTCCTGCCTCAGCTTTCTAAAATGCTGGGATTACAGGTGTGTGCCACCAAACCTGGTTTACATAATACTTGATTTGATGATAAATGGCTGTTATTGGTGTGTTTACTATGCTACACCTTTTACTTGTTATTTTACAGTGTACTCCTTCAGCTTTTTTTACTTTACTGCTAAGCAGTATGCCGTGTTAAACTGGCAGCAGCCTCTAGACCATGTCTCTTGATTGCATCAAGGGGCCATAGGGAGCAACTGAACTATAGCATCTGGGTCTGTATAAGTACACTACACTTTGTTCCCACAGTGACAAAGTCACTTAAGGATGCAAATCTCAGACTACACCCCCATTGTTAAGCAATGCAAAACCACTTTTATAGAATATTTCACCCTTCATACTACATTCTTTCTTTTTTTTTTAGTTTTTCTTCCGGTACCAGGCATCGAACTCATGACCTTGTGCTTGCCAGGCAGGTGCTTTGCCACTGAGCTAAATCCTCAGCCCCATACTACTTTCTTTCAATCAAGATAGACTCTATGCTGAAAGATAAAACATATCTGAATAAATTTAAAGTGACTGAAACCCTGCAGTTAGTGAAGCTAACTGGGTGCTTTTGCTGGTGGGTGCCGTGTGCAGTGGCAGCGAACAGCAAGCTTCTCGGTAGTACACGCAGGCTGTTGCTTGTATTGGCTGCCCTAAGAGGCCTTGGAGACACTGCTTCTGTTCATGTATCTGACCTCCTGCGGTCCCCAATCCAGACTCCAGACAGGCATTCGTGCCTTTGGGAAGCCCCAGGACACAGTGGTGAGGGTTCACATTGGACAGGTGATCACGTCCAGCCACACCAAGCTGCAGAACAAGGAGTGTGGAAGGCCACCTGGATGTCTCCTTCAAAGAAGCGCAATTATCTCCATTTTGGATAAACCTGGCCCTATTTCCATGTATTAATGCGGGCAGAGCTGGCTAGGACTTTTGCTTATCCTTCAATTGGCTTTAAGCAACGCAAATCAGTCCAGCCAAAGTGCTGATGCGTAGTCTTTGAAGCAAGGCAACAAGTCAGTGTTACCCCACCCTGTAGCTCCCAAAACCTGTGTGAGGGTTGGGGATATAGCTCAGTGGCACAGCGCCTGCCTGGCAAGTGGAGGTCCTGAGTTTGATTCCTAGTACCCTCCCCCAAAAAACTGTGTGAGCCAGTTGGGAGGGAGAGCCACGCTTCATGCTGTCAGCTAGGACTGAGATAAGAGGCTATGATTTCCCAGGGCATGAAAGATTACACATCAGAGCTGAAGCACCAAGGCCAAAACATTAGATACTACCTCGAATTGCAGATTACTCCTTCTGCATATCCTCTTTCTGCATAGAACAGAGGTAATTTCAGGCTTATCTAACCCAGTTCACAGCACTCACCTGCTTCCTGCCATTCTCACAATCACTCATCTTCAAACCACTCCTTTCTTCATGAATTAATAAAACCTGGGATTGGCCGTGGGTCAAGGCCTTTGCTCCAGTAAGCCATCATCCTAGCTGGACTTAGGACCCTTTGGCTCCCCATAACTATAAATATACCTTAGTGTCTTTGTTCTCACCATGGGTTGCACTGGAAGTGGTAGATTGGAATGAACTGGCTAGAATTCCGATAACTTTTCCATGGGATTATAAATATAAACTTGGACCAAGACAAGGACTGGGGAGAGCTCTCTATAAATGAGCATGTGATTGAGGGCCTATGCAGGGCCAAGTTCAAGTTCTCTGGCTACCAGAAGATCCACATCTCCGAGAAGTGGGGTTGCACCAAGTCCAATGCAGATGAATTTGAAGACATGGTGGCCAGGAAGTGCCTTATTTCTGATGAATGCAGAGTGAAATACATCCCGAATTTCCGTTTCCTGGACAGGTGGCTGGCCTTGCACTCTTGAAGGCTTCCACCGTGCCACAACCCCTTAACAAGTTCATCAATTAGTCTTATCTCTGCCCCCTAAATGAAATGATTGAAATCATACAATGTATGTTTTGTAAATACTGTGAATTAAGTTAGATATTAATAACAAATTATACACGAAAATTCCAAATGTTTGAAAATTAAGTAACATTTTAAAATAATCTGTGACAAAAGTCTGTGAGTCAAAGAAATTACAAGACATATTTTAATATTAATATATTTTAATAAATATTATTTAATATTTTATTTATATTTTATAGATTTTTATCAGTACATTTTCAGACCATGATCACATTTATCATGGAGAGTTGGTATGTGTACAAAAACATCTTGTTTTTCCATTCACTTCCCTTCCCCTCCCTCAACCTTTCCTCCATCTTTTAAAAAAATTAAATAATAATGAAAGTTCAACACATCAAAATCTGTGAGATGCTGTGAAATCTGTGCTGAGAGGGAAATTTATAGCTCTTAAAGCCTATGTAAGATGAAAAAAAAAGCTCTAAAGTCAATGACCTAAAGTGCTACCTTAAGAAGCTATGAAAATAGCACAAGAAATCCAAAGTCAGTAAAAGAAACATAAAAACGAAGGGCTGGAGTGCTCAGTGCTAGTGCCCTTGCCTATCCTGCAAGAGGCCTTGGGTTCTATCCTCAGCACTGTGGAGACAAAAGGAGCAAAAAATAAAAGAAATAGAAAAGAAGATGAATAAAGTAGAAAATTAACCACTCACCAGTCCAATTATTTAAATACAGGATGACCAAAAATTACAAATTTTTTCAATAATTTTTATAAAATAATATAACATGAAATATAAAAATCAGTTTTATCAAATTTATTTAATACAAAAATTAACTGGTTGATAGCTGGGCACAGTGGCACACACCTGTAATCTCAGCACTCAGGAGACTGAAGCAGGAGTATTGCTGTGAATTCGTGGCCAGCCTGAGTACATAGGGAGACCCTGTCCCAAAAAACAAAAGCATAAACAAACAAACAAAAGAATCAACTGGCTGAAATGACACCTGTCCAAGCAACACTCAGGATAGTCAGTAAACAAACCCCAACTGATGCTAAGGGTAAACTTAAGTGGTTAACAAAGCCAAAAGCTGATTCTTTGAAATCAACAAAATCAAATAACGTCTAACTAGACAGGGCAAGAAAAATAAGAGAGGCTGTACCTATTACCAACATCAGGAATGAGAAAAGAGTTACCACCACAGATCCTACAGACATTTAAAGGCTAAAAGGTGCACATGTTGAACAAGTTTGCCAACAAATTCTGTGACTTAGATTAACTGGGCAAATTCCTTGAAAAATACTTAGTTACAAAACTGATACAACATGGAGCAAAAAATCTGAATTGTCCTATATAAGCCATCCAATTCATAATAAAATTGATAGTGAAACTCTTTGCACCAAGAAAACTCCTGGGCACAAGATTTCACTGGTGAATTCTACCAAACACTGAAGAAAAACTAACACTGCTGTTACACAAATTTTTTCAGAAATTAAAGGAGGGGAAATTTTCAAACTCATTTTATAAGGCCAGCACAACTCTAAAACCAAATCTGACAAAAATAGAGAAAGGCAATAACATTTTGAAGAATAAAGAAATACATTATAAAGAATAAAGAAATGCATCCTTCCTTGTGCAGATATACTTCTAGCAGAGTTAATTTTTTGTTTTGTTTCTTTTTTTTGAGACAGGGTTTCACTATGTAGTGTAGGCTGGCCTCAACTCACATCAGTCCTCCCAAGGATTACAGGTGTGTGCCACCATGCCCAGCCTAGCAAAATTAAATACATATAAAATATTTGTTGCTGATTTATCAGAATAGAGGAAGCAATAACTTCAAAATTTAGATTTTGTTATCCACCACAAAAGAATGGTCTATTCTTGTAGAAATTAGCTTCAACATGGAATTGATTTCCTGTCTCATTAATTTCAGATAGTCTGTAAACACAAATCAGTGGTTCAAAAATGCAAATAGACTGTACAGATTTATCTGGGAAGAAAGGTCAATAAAGTACAGACTATTTTGGAACATTGTGCTCATCAAAAAAGCAGGCTGGGGAGAGGGTGTGGATGGCTGATATGAAGAAACTGGAGTACAGGATTCCTCTGATCCTATCACAGCTGTCACACAGTGGGCCACGCAGCTCACAGCTGTCCCTCTAATGTTTGATTTTATATATTTCAGGAACTCTGCTCCCTTTGTCCAGCATCGAGGACAAATTGCCCTCATGATTAGTGAAAAAAGATCTTGAATATGTAAGATACACTGAAATTTCCTGATAAGAATGCAAATTTTGTATGACTGAAAAGACCAGGAGGTTGCCTCTTTACATTTTACTGTCAAAACTCTAAGTACAATATTTTATCTCTGCAGATTACAGTACTTTCATTATGAAATTTGAGACCTCTGCTTAACCTCAAAATTGTATCTGTATTTTCATCTTTTTCTTCTTTCTTCTGCCTCATCTCTTCTGTTAAGAAATGGTCATATGGCTCTACTGTACTGCAGGGGGCATGTGGAGGGCAGATGGAAAGTTTATCTCCCTGCCCCTCTCCCAACCATAGAACGTCTGTTTCTCATATTTTAAAATCACCAAAATTAACTTCAGTTAAATACCACTAAAATTTACTTTTTGGCAGATGAGTCTGCAGTTTATGTGGTACATTCACTGTTTTGCAAAATTTGGATATATAAAGTGATGTTCAAGAATCCAAACCCCAGTGATAAAAATCCTCAATGCAAAAACATGAAGTTTTCATTAATTAAAACTCATTATTTTTACGCTTATCTATATTTTTCTAATTCTACAAAGAACATGTGTTACTTCTACAATTCAAAGGGGAAAATAACTACAAAGAACCATCAATGGAAAAGGAAAAGAGAACTTCAAGGTGTTCGGAAAGAGGGGTCTCTTATTCTCCAGGCTTCTACCATTTGGCATTTGGCTCTCAAAGTCCCTTGCCAATTTATGAGTTAAGCCCTATATGTCAGTCTGAAATTATATCAGAGAGCTACCTATAAAGCATTGTGAGTTAGAAAGCTCCAGACTTGCATATATTCTTTAAAAGAACACAAGTTCACTTCTTTTAAGAAAACAAACAAGCGAGCAAAGGCATTTGGTTCAGGGTAACTGCAGAACTTGACCCCACACTCTACCCTAACCTACAACCAAGTCGTTAACTCTGGCCTTAAATGGGTCTCCTATCATCCCACCTCAGAGGGCCGGTTGTGTAGATCACGAGACACTCTGAAATGGGCAAGATTGGTGTACATTATGAGCTGAACGTAGCTGAGCGAGCTGGGGCTGTCAGAAACCAGTTTGAGTAGTAAGTTTCCCACAAAGGGACATTTAGGATATCTGCTTCTCCAGAGCAGGAATGCCTAACTCTGGTTGCCCATAGACTCGCCACTCTCCTGAACCCTAAAATACCAGGATTCAGTTATATTATCTTGGTCAAGTCATTCCATTTGTGTTAGCTGCTTTACCTGGAAAATATCTTAATAAAACTTTCCCTGTCTACCTCAAGAGATGCTACAAAGGTCAAACAAATTAACAGCTTTTTAAAATAAGTACCATGAAAATGTCAGCTATGTTCAAGTCCTTCATGCTCCTTGTATCTAAAGGCTTCTTTTCACGATAAAGACAGGCACTGCTGACATACATGCAATGACTAGGAAATTGAATGAAGTTGCCTGGCACCTATAGGGACTGAGCTATGTATCTCTGAACTCATTAGGGCTTCCTTGTGCAACTGTCACAGTGACCATGGTGAAGGCACGTAAGTCTCTGGATCTGTTTTTCAACTCTAAAACTGGGTAACACATAAACTATTACTGCACTTATTAGTGAGAATTAAATGAACACTAGAAAATTTCTTAAATAGGGAAAATACTTTTTTTTTTTTTTTGGTCTTTTTGAGACAGGGTCTCACTATGCAGTTCAGGCTGGCCTTGAGCTCACTTTGTAGCCCAGGCTGGCCTCGAGCTCACAGCGATCCTCCTGCCTCAGCCTTCTGGGTGCTTAAAAGGCACTTCTTTTAGAATTGTATGTTTGTATGATGAACATACAGCACATTAACTTTTTTTCTGGTACTGGGAATCGAACTCATGACCTCATGCTTGCCAGGGAGGCACTGTGCCGCCAAGCTGTATCCCCGGCCCCGAAAATACTTTCAATAAATGGTGGATTTAATACTTTTTTAATATCTTCTCCAACTTTTGAAATGCTGCCAGGCGGTCACCATTACCTCTGCCTGGATGGAGGAGTTAAGTGACAATTCACTAGTGACAGCACCAGGACTTCTGACTCCAGTCCCTCGGTCCCCACCACTCTACTCCCCATCAACTTTGTAGACTTTTACAGAATGGGATGCAGCGTCCAGCACAAGAAGCAAATTCTCCTTGGTGAAGGCCAGTGCCACAGGGTGGGTGAGCCCCTGGGTGACCAAAGGCTTCAGCACGGGGAACTCCTCGGGTTTTCCCAAGCAGAGCACAGCCGGGCCCGACAAATCGGCCACAATCACGTTCCCCTGCTGATCAAAGGTCACAGCCGACACAGTTATCCTGCCCGGAAAGAAGAGGCTCAGCCCAAAGGTATCCACCTGGCCGATGAGCTGCATACTCGGGCTGAACACCTTGACCCTGGTGCTGCCGGGCCCGGTCCCCGGGGATGCGGGCTGCTCCAGGACGGCGATGGCCCCGCTGAGCGAGGACACGGCCACGCCCCGGGGGCGGCACAGGTGCGCATGCAGCCTCTCGCTCCTGCGCAGGACCCCTTCGGGGAGGTTGGCTTCCAGGAGGTGCAGGGAGCCGGCCTCGGCGTCGGTGACCAGGATCCCGTTCTGAGGCGTGGCCTCCACGCCCCACGGGAGCGCGAACCGGCCGCCTCCCAGGACGAGCCTGACCTGGCCGGAAAAATCAAACACTTTCACGGCGCGGTCGCCGGCGTCGGTGACAACCACGTGGCAGTCGGCGGTGACGGCCACGTCCAGCGGGTAGCG
>NW_004955483.1:8052727-8078117 GCF_000276665.1 Chinchilla lanigera | reverse complement strand
CTCCAGCCCCCGCCCCCTCCCCGCAGTCCCCGCCCCGCCGTCTCCGCCCAGCCCAAGGTCAAGGCCTGGGCCAAGGCCGCGCTAAGGCCTCGGGCGCTGCGGGGCATGAGCTGCTGCCCCCTGGCGGGAAGCCGCGGCACTGTTTTCCGAGGACCTGATGGTGAACGTTTGCAAAAAGAATTCACCTGCGCCCGTGCAGACAGCAGTTACAGGCGGACCATCTCACCTTACAGACGAGGAGACGCCCACTGAGGGCGAGAGGGTGGCGGGCTTCCTTCTTCCTCCTGCCTCCCTCCCTTCCTCCCTTCCTTGCCCTGGCGTTGAACCCGGATCTTCACACTGAGCTACGTACATCCCCACCCCTTTTCAAGGTTTTTCAATCTTTATTAGTACATGTTTGCAGTACATAACGATTATATTCATCGTGGGGACTCGGCATATGCATATGACACATCTCAATTCCTTTTTCATCCCTTCCGCTCCTTCCTCCTTCCCTCCCCCCTCTTCTAGCTCTGTCTCCCTATTTCCTGTTTTGCTGTTTCCTATTATCTACCTAGTATTTTGCTCTCTATTTATACTTCGGGTTTCTCATAGAGAGAAATCCTGTGATAATTAGGCTCGTGTGTCTGATTTATTCCATTTAATACTACGGTTCAAGATGCAGCCATTTCCCCCACAAATAACTCGTTTATCCTTCTTCATGGCAGAGGAACTCCACTGTGTATAAATGCCATCCTGTTTTTTTTTAATCCATTCACTTGTTAAATTTTGAGACGAGGTTTTGCTCAGGCAGAGCTTAAACTTGAGCATCTCCTGCCTCAGCTTCCCAGCGTGCTGGGATTACAGGTATGTGTCACCACACCTCGCCAGGCTGATTTCTCGGCCTGTTGAGTGCCAGAGCAAAAACTGGGACCCAATCTTCTGAGGCTGGAGCCCAGCGATGATTCCAACCCCAGGGCTGGGTGCCGGGTCCCAGGGCTGGCCATATATAACACACGGTGCCTTCCCCCGTGATACTTAGGTTCTGACTGGGAAAACAGACACACACTACAAGGGGCTGAGACGGGTGTGTTTTGTTACACTGCAGTAAAGTAGCTGTTTAGTGGATACCTGTGAAATGAATTTACGTATGGAAGAAGGACTGTTACAGGACAGTACAAGAAATCCACTGGGCGTCAGCCTGGACTGCACAGTGTGACCCTGTCTCAAAAAGACAAAAAAAAAAAGAACTCCACTGGGCGAATGAATGTGACATGGGCATGTCTGGGAATGTCCTCCGAAGGCGTAAATGTGAACTAAAGCCGTTAGTAGGGATGGCCATGGCTGGGTGTGGTGGCACACACCTACCATCCAGGCACTTGGGAAGCTGAGGCAGGAGGATCACTGGGAATTCGAGGCTAAACTGAATTACATAGAGAGACCTTGTTTCAAACCCCCTCCCCTCAAGTAAAGATGATGGCGATAGAACTCACTCTGCGTCTGCCTTTCTTTACACACCTCGTGGCAATCCTCTGTGTGGGTGTTATCTTCGTCGCTGCTCGCCGACAGTTAAGAAGGTTAAAAATCCGATCCAGAGTTGCATGGCTAGGAACCGGCTGGGCTGGTCTTGGAAGCCTGGCGGTTTCCCTGCAGAGCCCACGCTGAACCACTTCCGTGGGCAGCAAGCTAGTCCCACACAGTAAACAGCTCATCCCCAGGGTTTCCTTGGGGATGAGGAAGTAGCTCAGTGCAGAGGTCCTGGGTTCAATCCTCAGTGCCACAAACAAAATAAAACAACCCTGGAGAAAGTTTTAATGTGACACGAGAGAGGATATTTTCTTACCAAGTGTTATACGATTCAAAGATTATGTACTTAGTACAACACAATAACCAATTTAACACTATAATCTCAGAATATACTCTAAACAACTAAAATCACAACCAATGGAAATTCCTTTCGGAAGTTGGTTTTTTTTGGTTTTTCTCCGGTACCGGGAACCGAACTCCCGACCTTGCACTTGCCAGACAGGCGCTTTTGCCGCTGAGCTAAATCTCCAGCCCCTGTGGAAGTTATTTTTAAATCAAGAAACGTCTAGAACATCAAAAGTGGAAAATTTTTAGAACTAGTTTTCAGGAGAAACATAATGAGTCACATCATGCGTTAAATTTGTTTATTAATCACATTTTAAAAGTAAAAAGAAACTAGTGAAATTAATTTTGCTGTATATTTTATTTAACCCATAATAGCCAAAGTATTATCCTTTTGACACTACAATCACATTTTAAAAGTAAAAAGAAAGTAGTGAAATTAATTTAATTGTATATTTTATTTAACCCAAGATATCTTAAGATATTCCCCCCTTATCCACTGTAATCGCCGTGAAATATTCATGAGATATTTTGAACTCTTTTTGGTGCGCACAAAGTAAAACCCAGTGTGTATTCTGCCGTCATAGTGCATCGCATTTCAGAGAACTGATTTCAAGGGCACAGTAGATACCGCCCGGAACAGCACATTTCTACACCAGATCTGCTCTATGCGATAGCATCTTCTCCGTTTATTTATTTAGAGGTACTGGAGACTGAATCCAGGGCCTTCATAGTGATCTACATCCTCCGTTATTTAATTTATTTTTAGATAGTGTTTGGCTAAGTCACCGAATTGCCTACGTTAAGCTCAAACTTGTGATCTTCCTGCCTCAGCCTCCGAGACCGCTGGGATTATAGGACCGTGCGGCTGCTATACCCAGCTATCCCTGCCTCGTCGCTCATTTGTCTCTTCTCCAACACTGTTTCAAAACTATTCAAGACCTCAGCTCCGGGTGGATGGCCACCGAGCTTGGCCCTTTCTACAGCCGGCCCGCCTCTTCTTCTTTATCCTTTGCTGTCCCCGCGCGGCGATCCGCGGTACTGCAGCATCGGCTGCCGAAGCCCTGGGATCGCAGAGGCGGCAGACTGCAGGGGGAGGGGAGAGGCCGCCCGCGTTGTTAAGGACGCTCGCGGTAACCACCCGTGGGCCGGTGGGGGGACCCTACGGTGGTTCTGGAAATAGACACAGACGATCTGCCCATATGATTGATTTACTGTCAAAACTCCAACAGTGCCTGGCATGATGGCACACGCCTGTAATTCCAGCACTCAGGAGACTGAGGCAGGAGGATTGCTGCAAGTCTGAGGCTAGCCTGGGCTACATAGTGAGTTCAACGCCAGTCTGAACTGCATAGTGACACCTTGTCTAAAAAATAAAAATAAAAAAACTCCAACAATAAAATGTGACGGATAGCTATGTAACTTTTGTGGCGTTTGATTTCTAAATTTGTAGAACTGAAATTTTCTCAGTTATGCAGGTTCACAACGAAAACCATTTTAGGTTTGAGCCTTGCCCAGGTCAGGATGCTGGCATCCCAGCAGGTCGTTTTCAGCTACCATTATCCCTGGGGTTTTCCACCTGCCTGCGGCCCTCGCCTCACCCTCCAGGACTCCTTTCTACCTAACCCAGACACAAGCCACGACCGCCCTGTCAGCCTCACAATGGCACTGTCTTTGTTCCCGCTTTTTTTTTGTTTGTTTTTTTTCCGGTACCGGGAATCGAACTCAGTACCTCGGCGCTTGCCAGGCAGGCGCTGTGCCGCTTAGCTAAATCCCCAGCCCCTGTTCCCGCTTTCTTTCGCGGTCTCTGCAGAGATAAACAGGTTCTGTGTCTTGTACTCAGCACTGTATCCTGGAGTCCACACAGGCTGACAGGCAGGTACCTATGTTTGCCGACTGAACGCTGACTGTAATGACAGGGGAAATAGACAATACAAAATCCTGGCCCCAAGACTCGGGAGGCTGAGGCAGGAGGATCGCGTTTGAGCCCTATCCGAGAAATTTAGCAAGACCCTGTCTCAAAAAAATTAAAAAAAATAAAAAGAGGCTGGGATCTTGGGTTGGGGCCAAATCTCAGTACTGGAAGGGGAGAGAGAGACAGAAAGACAGGGACAGAGACAGAAGAGGGAGGTGGACAAAGAGGAAAAGGAGGAAGGGGAGGGGAGGGAGGAGCTGAGGGGATGGGAGGGAAAGAGGTGGGGAGGGGGAGGGGAATCCCACGGGGATGGCGCTCAGCGGCAGGGTGCATGTTCCCCAGGCAAAGGCCTTGCGTTCAATCTCCAGCACCACCAAAGGAGAAAAAGGAAATCCTGCTTGTGAAACATTTCGTGAGGGAGGAAAAGGCTGGTGAAACGGAGGGGAACCCAGCAGAGACGGGAAACCGAGTCCGTGCCATGATGCCGGCTTCTAGAAACGCTCGCGGGTGCTTCTGAAAAGAAAGAACAGAAAGCACCGTCCCGGCAGCCACTTCCTCCAGGAACAGGGCTTGCTTGTTCTTGTTTTTCCTTTAGACTTTCTTATATCCATTTTAAGAATATTCTGTTTATTAACATACACACACACGTCCCTTTCTCATTTGTATCGTTTAGGACCCGTGGGCACAAGTCACAGAAAGCAGGGCGGCCGGCAGGAGCGTGGCCCGGACTCCGGGTGGTTCTTTCTCAGCCTAAAGCATCGACGAAGATGCAAGAGGCGAACTTGTCCTCCCAGCCCGGAGGTCGGGCTTTCCGGGGAGGGACTGGCCCACCTCGGATCAGTCATTGTCCATCCTTGCTTCTCAAGGCTGCGGGAAGCCACGCCGTGTGCAGAGGGCAGGGCTCAGGGAAGCAGCCATCAGGATGCACACCGAGACCCTCCTGACTCAGCCTTAAGATAACATAGTTGAGGTAGAACAGACAGATGTGAAAGGGTGGACATGGCAGCTCCTAAATGCAGCCAAGAGGCCAGGGAGGTCAACAGCTCTCAACTTTAAGGAGTTATGTAAGTGTTACGAGGGTACCCACAGCTTTGCCAGTATCGAGGGTTCCAAAAACCTCCCTGGCTTTAACGCACCTGTGCACACACGTGCATGCGCACATTGACACAAACTTTTTCCTTTTTGGTGTGGCGCTTGAGATTGAACTCAGGGCCTCACTGCACTCCACGTCCAGCCCTTTTTACTTTTTATTTTGAGACAGAGTCTTGCTAAGTTGCCCAGGCTGGGCTTGAACTTGTGACCCTCCTGCCTGAGAACCCCAAGTAGCTGGAGTTAGAAGTGTGCACCACCAGGCCCAGGCACAAACTTATTTTTAGAATACACACCATCCGATTGACAGGAGCTGAACAACACAAGCCACATAGACATTAGACAGTGCAGGGTTAGAGAGGAGTGTCTGATTTCATGAAGTCTGACTAATGAACAGACTTGAGTCCAGCCCTGAGTATGTTATACTGCAAAATGGTTGCTCATCAAAACAAAATTTATTATTATTATTTGTCTTTTTGAGACAGGGTGTCGCTATCCAGTTCAGGCCGGCCTTGAGCTCACTTTGTAGCCCAGGCTGGTCTCAAACTTGCAACGATCCTCCTGTCTCAGATTCCTGAGTGCTGGGATTACAGGTGTGCGCCACCATGCCCGGCTTAACAAGATTAGTTAAAAGAAACAAGAAAACCTGCTAAACTTGGAAAAGCTTTATTCTACAGTCTGGGAAAAATATTTTGTTCAATATAGGCTGGCTTGATTAGAATTTTTATGTTTCTTTATTCAGTTACATATAAAATTATCTATGGAGAAAACATGAAAATGGGTGCTAGGATCTGGGTACAAGATGCAGGTCTACAGTAAAAGCTAGTCCTTCATATAATTTTTGGGACCACCTTGAACCTATCAAAGTGTTACATTTTTTCAATGATTCTCAATTTCATACAAAGATCAGTTTCTGTTTTGCTTATTTCTTTAAGATATATGCACTTTTCTTTAATTTTTAATTATATAAGAAATATGAGGACTATAAAAATTCTTGCATTTTTTTGTTGTTTTTTGTTTTGCTTCTGGTACCAGGAATTGAACTCACGACCTTGCACTTGTCAAGCAGGTGCTGTGCCGCTGAGCTAAATCCCCAGCCCCAATTCTTGCATTTTGTTAGTTAAGACACAACCATGTAATTGTCTCCAAAGATCTACTGTAACACGTTAGTATGTGTTTTCTTCTAGAAAGTTATACACATTTTTGAGCAAAGATTTATATGATTTGTAAGAACTTTAAAAAAAATTCATTGTATTTTCAAGCCTTAGCATCATTTTCTTTTTTTTTTCCTTAGCATCATTTTCAGTTACTCAAAAATGTAAAAACATATGGATGTCACTTGATTGTACTAATCCATCATCTACTTTTCTGTCAGTAGATATAGTTTTTCAAAAAAGTAGTCCGTTCCCATATTATTCCGTTTTTCAATATCGTCAACCTTTTCAAGGAAAAGAATATTGCACTTTGTACCTAAAACAAAAAGGACAACAGGTTAGAACACTGCCACAAATGTTCTAAAAATACTTCAAATGATTTTAAAGATAGCACCGAAGACCTTTCTCTTCTTTTCAATGAAAACGAGGCAGTGCTAAGCCCACATTTTCTTTTTTTTTTTTTTTTGTCCTAGATCAAAGTCCTTTTTCTCCCGTACCAGGAACCGAACTCACGACCTTGCGCTTGCCAGGCAGGCGCTTTTGCCGCTGAGCTAAATCCCCAGCCCTAAGCCCACATTTTCTGAACTCTGAATTATTACTATCATTTATAACTCCCAAGTGCAAAAATGAATGTATTCCCTCTCAGGGGAAGTCCAAATGTCTTTAACATGCAAAGTTCAGCTAAAAAGGCATGTTATGGAGATTGGCTCCTTTTCTAGATAAAATGATCTTCAGTAACACAGGTCTACCTTTTAAACTTTAATTAGATACACTAATAGCCAGGAACACCTGAGAACAGTTAGCTACTGACTTTTTTTGGAAAAGTCAGAGCAGAGCTTACCAAAGAGTGTTTGAATTTCAGACTCTGGAACATAAAATGGTGGGCCTAGGAAGAAGAGAAATGTAGTGAAGAATAATTTTTATATCTTTAATTCTAAAGCGAAATAAACCCTCTGGGCCTACTTTTCCATGCATCTCCAGTGATCTAGGTGAGTTTATTCTACATACAACTTAATTATTATTATTATTTTTTGGTACCAGGGATCGAACTCAAGACCTCACACTTGCCAGGCAGGAACTGCGCTACTGAGCTAAATCTTCAGCCACAATTATTATCTGAACAGGTGAGGAGCTTATCCTTCTAATGGGGGAGGCTGTTTTTTGAGACAGGCTCTCACCATGTGGTTCAGGCTGGCCTTGAGCTCACTATGTAGCCAAGATTCGCCTTGAATTCACGGCGATCCTCCTGCCTGCGCCTTCGGAGTGCTGGGACTACAGGTTAAGGGGACAGTAGCATTATATACCCATCTGCAGTTTGGATGGAACCATAGCCAAGCCAGCCCGGGGACTTAGGACACTGAACTCCGAGTGGAGTCCACTAGCAAATTCCTCTGGGGCTTCTTCTGTCTCTGGGGCCCTTGTTTTCTGCCTCCTGCACTTATTAGCCAATTCGGTGTGCTCCTCCCACTCTGCCCTGGGACCCGGATGGGAGAAACCTCCCCCTTCCCCTCCCCCTCGGCCCTAGTCAGATCCATGGAGGTAACTTCTGCATCTGCGGCTCCTATTTCCATTAATTAGGGACAGTAGGTCTCATTTTTAAACCTGATTTATTCAAACAGAGAGAAAAAAGACTAAAAGACTATGTAAATCTTAAAGTACTGTTCAAAAGCGCAATTAAAAATCAAATTAGGGGAGTTTTACATATTAAAAGTCTATGTATTTGGTTTGTTATTTCTCCCTGAAAATAAAAGTCCAGCCATGATAAATGCCAAGTTTCAAAGTCCAGATCTTGCGGTGTAGTTCAGTGGTACAGTATAAGGCCCTGGGCTCCATCCCCCAACACAAAGTGGGAAAAAAAAACAGTCTCAATGTCCGAATTCAACAAAATGAATCCACAAGAAAACCTCCCTTTCCCCTTCAGAGCAAAGAGAATCCTAACGGAATGCAACAGATAAAGTACAAAATTTCAGCAATTACAAAACAGCAGCGTGGAGATGTTCCAGTTCTCCTCCGTCTGCCCAGGCCAGCATGTCACCCCAGCAGGGAGTGTGTGGCTGTGGGACATCCGGGCCAGAGCACTGCAATTTCTCCTCCCTCCCAATGCAGGGCTCAGGAGATTTCCCTTTTATATTAGGTTCACCCATGCCTCCCCACCTCTTCTGTAAGCTTGAGCTATAACTGGTGAACACAACAGAATGGAGTACGTGAAAAATATGTCCCATGTGGGAGGAGAAAAATCATGTCCATAGTTCCCATTAGCCCAAAACAGAAGTACCTTCATGTACAAGTATATCAGTCCTACGTTCCCTATGCGATACACCAGGATAAACTAGCTTTTATCCACGTTGTAGAACCAAATTAGGACACAAGGAAACAGAAGAAGGCGGGAAGAGAAATAAGCAGCCTTACCTCCATGCTTTGTTGGATCGTAAGACACAACACACATGAGGTAGAGAAACTCTTTTCCCAGTAGGGACAGCATTATATCTGTGTAGCTGAAAAGAAAGCAAAAAAAGGTATATGCTGCATTGCTCTGTTTAGTCTATTTTTTCTTTTTTTGTACCGGGAATCAAACTCAGGACCTTGTGCTTGCCAGGCAGGCGCTGTGCCACTGAGCTGTAACCTTTGTCCCCATTGCCCTGTTTAGGCACAAGCTGGAGCGGCAGAGAAGGGAAGGAAGCAAGGATTCACTTTCTTTACCATTACAGTGGTACCTCAGTTCCCAAATGCTTCTGTGAACAGAAAACGTCGAGCAAGCTTTGGTTTTCGTTTGGGAACTCTGCATCCGGAGAGGAGCACACCCATGACCATCCTTTCCAGAATCGAGAAACGCATCAAGTTCGGGAACAGTGGCGCCACTGTACTGAGTTTAATTCTAACAATCACATGAAGTTGGCTCTTGTTTTAAAAGTTATACAAAGGTTTCTTGCCTTGCTGTCTAGGTTGGGAACTGGTACGGGGGAGTTGAGGGTGTCACAGAAAGGCACACAGAGGCTCCTTCCAGCTTGCTGTGCTACTCAGGGGCCTGGTGACCTGAGACTTGGAAGTAGAGGGGTCGGGCCAGGGTCCCAGGCCAAGGAGATGCATGCAGGGAGGTGGAGAGGCCTTGACAGACAGGCACAAGAGGGGGACAGGTGTCCCCACAGACGCAAACCCACTCCTCTGCCTACTGCCTATGTAAGCCTGACGAAGTCTTTTTTTTTTTCTTCCTCCCAGTACTGGGGATTGAATCCAGGCCTCTGCACTGAGCAACAGCCCCATATTTTTATATTGTGGTCTTGCTAAGTCACTAAGTGGTCCCGGCTGGGCTTGAACTTGTGATCTACCCGCTTCAGTCTTCCAGAGTGCTGGGATTACACCACTATGCATCGTTGCTTGACAAATTCTTGACCTCTCTGTGTCTCAGTTTCCCCACTTGTGAAATAGGCTAAGACCAGTCACCAGCTTACAAGCTGCTGGGAGAATTCAACGAACTGAAACACAAGGTGCTTAGAACACTGCTTGGTCCACAGAAAGCACACACGGTTTAGCTACTGTTATTCCCTTTCGCATCTTCAACATGAACTCCTCTAACTCAGTGAATCCGATGGATCGCTCTTCCTGGCAAGCATAAGGGCCAGACCAAGGTAAACTTCTGAGATGAATCCTTGATAGTATAACTTTTTGCTTCTTGTTCTTAAGAAGAAGTAAAAAGAAGCCTGTCTCTGTGGAGGTGGTCAGACTGCCCTGGCAGTGTTTCCTAGAACTGAAACTCTACACTGCCCTTGAAATGGGGACTTGTGATCTGTGAAAAATTCAGAAAAAACCACCAAGTGTGGTGGTGCACACCTGTAATCCCAGCTACTCAGGAGGTTGAAATAGGAGGACAGCAAGTTTGAGGCCAGTGGTGGCAACTTAGTCTCAAGAAAAAAAGGGCTGGGGATATAGTCCAGTGCTCCCTGCGTTCAATTCCCAGTTAAGGGCTGGGGGTATAGCTCAGCGGCACAAGCGCCTACCTGGCAAGCACAAGGTCCTGAGTTCAATTCCCGGTACCAAAAAAAAAAAAAAAAAAAATTCCCAGTTAAAAAAATTTCAGAACAATGAGAAAGGTGTGCACCACTGGTTTCTTTCAGGAGAGAGACTCAGGTGTCCCTGCAGAGAGCACATCAGTACCTGACAGTGGGGAACGCTGAGTACTGCGTACTGAGTGATACTGAGTACTGAAATGGTACTGATGAGTCTTGAGATAGGCTTCTAACGCACCAAGGAGCAGTGCAAGGACAAAGTGATTTTATCTTTCTACTGGTTCATCAATAATTATTCTGGAAACAAAGGCCAGCATGTTCTCAGGCGTTCTTGGGGCTGTGACCACGCACACATGCATGCACACGCACACACACATGCACACGGCTGGGTGAGTTAGAAGGGTAACAGACTCTGGGACCACACGAGAACTGCATTCTCCAATAAGATCACCAGAGGGGGCCTCTAGCTCCTTGCTAACCAGGAATGAAGCAGCTCAGAGTCCACCTGGATGGACTTTAGATCTAAGGACAGGTAAGTTGGGAGTGCCTGGCAGGAAACAGTGTATTTGCCTTGCTCCGGTGTACGATGTACTCGCATTTATTAAGAAAATATTTACCAGCCAGACATGGTGGCGCACATCTGTCCCAGTACTTGAGAGGCTGAGGCAGGAGGATCACCATGAGTTCAAGCCCAGCCTGGGCTACATAAGCGAGCTTAAGGCCAGCCTGCACTACATAACAAGACCCTGTTTCAAAAAAACCAAAACAAAGTACATTTATGAAGCTCTTCCTAGGTGCTCAACATGGACCATGCCAAATACTGGGAAAACAGCTGCGTACAGCGTCGTGGTCACCTTGGGCTGCCCTTGATGGTGTCCAGTTTGGTCTCCGCTGCCTTGTAGATTTCACCAGGTAAACCAAAGTCCCCAGAAGGACCAACCTCAAAAACCCTCTGTGAGTGGGTGCTATGGTTTGTGTCTGCATGTCCCCCCCAAATCCTCATGCAGTCATGGGGTGGCCTCTAGGATTTGTGACTGATCTATGATCCAACGCTGGGATTATGGGTGTGAGAGCTACACCCGTCCTGGGGTGGGTAGTCTGCGTACAATGTAAGGGAGGGAAAGAGGCTGCTTGCCGCCATTCCTCCCTTTTGCTCTTGTTGCTTTTGCTGTCTTCCGACGCCATGAACTGTTACCCTGTGCCATGTTCCACTCCACCTTGGAGCCAGCTGAGCACGGACCGAAACATCCATGAACTGTGAGCTAAATAAACCTTTCCTTCCTTAAATGTGAGCATTGGGTATTTCTGCCCCAGCAACAAGAGAAAAGTAACCAAGACAGTGGGAAATACCTACACATCTAGACATTCAGCAGAAGCGACTTCTGCATGACAACGCGGTGTTTCCCTGGGGCTGGGGAGCGCAGCGGTAGACACTGCCCAGCATGCATGAGGCCCTGGGTCCCAGCCCCAGCCCCATTCAGAAATGTCGTATTTTACGGAGATGAAGACGTCTCTGGTGGTTGACAAAGGACACTGATGACACACGGGAAATGCAAAGCGGACCCTGGACACATGACAAGAATGGCTGGAAGAACAGAGCCGGAAATATAAGAATGAAAAGGGGCAAACTGAGACACAGCTCTCTCAGTGACTTCCCCAACAGTATCTGGAACACAGTAGGAACTTAATAAATAGTTGTTAAATGACTGAGTGACAGTAAGTAACAAGCTGATCACTGAGGAGCACATGCAAGAGCAGGGCTGGGGCATGGCTCCATGGGAGGGCGCCTGGCTGGCCGTGGAGGCCCTGGGTCTGATCCCAGCACAGGGGTAGACAGAGGCTGAGGATGCCCTCCACAGGGAGCGAGGAGCTCCAGGGATGTGTGGACGGTGACGGCTACTGAAAACAGTAAAGGAAGAGTGATGACAGAGAAAGAATGGAAAAATGGGAGCAATTAACCTTTTAAAATGAAAATTTTATTTCATAGGTGTGCAGCCTGAACTTTGGGGCCACGTATCAAGTGTCTCTGTTCAACTACAAAAATTCAACATTCACATGCTTCATCCAACTACGTATGTGTTATTATTGGCATTGCAAAGTACTGTATGTCGTTGTGATCACATTTTCCTCATATGCTTTGGCAAATTTTAATTTTCTTTTCAAGTGAGATTACATATACTAAGAATGGCTACTCAAAATGTCAAATAACAAATGCTCGAATAGTAATAGGAGCTAACATTTTATAGTTCTTTGCAGTTAACAGGGCACTTCTCACATGTTTCATTTCTGTTAATTCCCACACCAAGGCTTTGATGGTCTAAGGAAGGCTGCAGGCTCTGAATCAGTCTCTCTGTATAATGCAATAGCAACAGGGGTACCTCATGGGACTGTTAGGGAGGTTAACGGTGTTAACCTGCATGGGGTATCCCGAACCAGGGCTGCTGCAGGACGAGTGTCCAAAGGGTGCCACCTGCTAAGACTCGTGAGGTGGTGCAGACGGCGTTACTGTAAAGATGCCCCTTTCGTAGAGGAGCAAACTGAGGCTCAGAAAAGTTGAGTAATGTGACTGAGGCAACACAACCTGGAAGTGACAGAGCCGCAGGCTTTATGCCCAGTCGCTACAGAGAAATCCTGTACTTTCCTGGAATTCAGATAACAACAACAACAACAGAATTAAAGAAACCATATTTCTTACCGCACTCGGTCACTGGGGTTCACAGCGACTAATGCTCCTCTATCCCAAATCCTGTCAAATTTACCAATATTTGCTCTACCAGAAAAAAAAAGGGGGGGAAAATTGTAACATCTTATGTACAAAACATCAAATCTTGAACAAGCTGAGCACTGTTTCTCAAAGCACACGCTGGTCCCTCCCCAATTCTGAGGAGTGAGGACCTCATGTCTGCTATAGGGACACCCGTGGGGACCTGTCCGCTTCCTCAAGTGTCAGAGTCCTGTGGCAGCAGCTCCTTTACGATTTGAGGGCTTAAAGGAGAAAAAGGGACGAGACATGACAACAGTGCTCCAGCTCTGGGGTCGGGCAGTAGGGACTCTCAGGAGGGGAGACCCTGTCTCCCTGTACACCTTGTGATTCATTTCCTGATAGGCCGCGCTGAAGGGAGGGTTCACAGCTCTCTCCTCACCTTTCCCCTTCTTGCCTCGGGCTGTAATAATGTTTCTCACAGTTTGGGAGCTGCCCACGGACAAACAAGGTGGTAATAAAAATAACTGCAGAATGCAGACTCTGACCGGGGCTTTCTGGCTGCTACGCAGATGGATGGTAGTGACGGAAGGGCCACACGTAACAAGCACTCACATTTTTTAAAGCGCAGCTATATGATTTAGTCTTACCTGGGAAGATCGAAAATGTTGCAGCAGTACAGTGAAATATTCCCCGAAGAACTCTGTAATGAAACAATGAAAAAACTATTTTCCACTTCATTAGGAGATATTTGAATGGCCAAGGAAAGAATACAGGGGCCACGCAAAGCAAAGGTGGCAGAGAGAGAATGGAGCACATATGAAATACAAGAATTTTACTACAGTTTCACAGTACTTTGTTTTTTTTTTAAAGCTTGTATGGGTTTCTGAGCCCCCTGGGAGGCTGAGGCAGGAGGCTTGCAGGTGTGAGCCATGTCTCAAAACAAAAATGGGCTAGGGATGTAGCTCAGTGTGAAGGCCCTTGGTTCAAGCCCCAGTACCACAAAATAAAACCAAAAAGCAAAACAAAACAAAACAAAAACATGTGTGAGGTTCTTCAGGGTCAATACAAAGTGGAAATTCAGACAGGGCATTTTTGAACATCAAAAGACTATTACTTATTTCAAAGCATATTAAAATTCTAGCAATGTTAACTTGAGCAGAGTCCTGATACTTTCACTGGGCTGAAGATAAATCCCCAGGTCAGGCAGTTACCAGGTGTGCTCATGCAGAGGGGCAGATACTTTTACAGTGACTCAGAAAAGCTGGGTATGGCAGTCCATGGCTGTCATCACAGCCTGTAGGACAGAGGACAGCCTGGGAGCGCTGGAGAAGGTGGACAGAGGTGGCTTCCGACAGGGTGTCGTGAGGCATCTGCCAGAACTCAGGACGGGGCGGGCTGGGGGTACCATCCTGGAGGCATAACGGGGTGCAGACTTGAGAAGCCTGGGCTCCCTGGGCAACTTTTGAGCACCCCACTGCTAGAAGATTCTGATTTCACGGAGCTTGGCCCAGGGATTTTAGAAAGATCCAGGGATGATTTTCAGTGTGCAGCCAGGGCTGGACACCACTGCCCCCAGAGGGGTCTGGAATTATTCTGAGATGATTTGAGAATGGGATAGGGGAAAGTTATAAATAATGTGGATCAAGCCTCCTACTGGTCTAAACCATTAGTTTCAATGTTTAGAAAGCAGCATTTGGGAGGGACTACATGGATAAATGGTCCAGGGCCAGGCCATTCAGGACAACAGAACTCTGACCTACAACCTCTGTAGCCACCAGCCTGGAAGCTGAAGCACAGCTCTGCAGCCACCTGGTCAGTCTCTGATATTTACCATCCCCTCCCCTTTCCAACTCAGACCAACCTGAGAAAGCCAAACACCTCCGCAAACCAAGCCGCCCACTTCCAGCTGTTCACAGCTTCCATCATGGTGTACACCTGCAGCAGGCACCTGTCCCTTTCTCCACGGTAAAGCTGTCTTGCCCCTCCCCCGCCTGTCTCTACAAAACCCAGGTGGCGGCCGGCTTCTGACACGCAGCCTCTGGGGTTCTCAGCTGGGAAGGGTCATATCACCCTGAGCTAGCAAAGCAGTTTGTCTGGATAGCTCCGCTCACAGGACGAAGATAACTCCCCAAACTGTCATTTGCAGCCCAGACACCACCTTCCTTCACAATTTCCTAGTTTTTTAAACTCATCAGCTCCAAAACAAGTCATTTTTCTCTGCTCTCTAAGTTTTTCTTTCTTTTTTCTTTTTCTGGGTGTTTTGAGGCTGGATCTCACTGTCTCACTGGGTAGCCCAGGCTGGCCTTGAACTCCCGGTCCTCTTGGCTTGGCCTCCCAAGTGTTGGGATTGCAAGTGTGCACGATTATGCCCAGCTTCAGCTTGCTTCTTTATTCTCTACCACTGGGGACCAGTCATGGGGGCTGGAAAGGAGAACTCCTCACCCCTTCACCCCCACTCAATGACTAGATCCTGCCAGCTAGAGATGGTAAACACGACTTTAATCCAGCCTTCCCGCTCTGTGTGCTGCCACTGCTGTCCTCGTTCAGGTCTTCATGATTTTATTCCTGGACCATGGCCCACACCCTCCTATTTCACCTCTCTGCCAGGAAGCTACTCCCTTCAAATAACTCCCCATGAAGTCATAAGGTGATTTATCTCAAAAGACAATCCGGCCACGTCATGCTCCTACTTAAAAGCCTACTGTGAAGAATGAAGCATTATCTCCCCAGGGGATCTCACACCACAGCCTTGAGCCCTGCCTGGTCTCCCGCCCTGTCAGTTACCATGCATCAGGGAGCACCCTGAGCGGGGCTGAGTGGCTCTCCTGCCATTTGCTTAATCCTTTGTTATTTTTTTTTAACTTGTTTTTTTGGTACCGGGAATTGAACTCAGGACTTGTGCTTGCCAGGCAGGCGCTTATGCCGCTAAGCTATATCCCCAGCCCAATCCTGTTATTACTTTGTTCCATGTATTATAATGACTTTGTCGCTGTGTTTCTTTTCTGCTAAGCTAAGAGACTATGTCGGGTAGGGATTGTATTATCTTTCATTTCTTCCATGCCTTATACAGTGTTCGGCACCTAATAGGTTCTCAGAAAATGTTTGTTGGGAAAAGAAAGGCTTTCCTCCTAATAGCGTGGCTGGGTCCAAAAGTCTATGTTGAGTCAGACATGGGTCTCTGTTCTGCAGAATGGGGTTTGTTAAAGTTTTCAAGAACAGGGCTTACTTAGGAGGAGCTACCAAGTGAATTTTGAAGGAGACAAGAGGGAAAAAATGATTACTATGCTCAAAGTCCTTAGCAATTTAGGATGAAAATAAGTACAACATGTGCAAATACAGGATGACAGTTTGTGTAACAGATAGCACCTGTCAGGTTGCTTATCTGTGTTGAAGGGATCAGATAATCTGCACAGTAAATGCCTATGCATTACCAAGATGTGTTGCAAAAGCCAGCCTGAAAAATGATGCAGTGGCCTGTAGGCTTCTCCAGAGGTGAGGCATGGCAACACCCACAGAGGCCAAGTGGAGGTGACCAGAGATGAATTCAATGTGAAGAGCATCAGTGGTCACCCTGGTGCCTTCACCAGCTGGGTGGATGCAGGCCTTGTCAGGCCTATCACTGGTAATGAATTCTGGGGGCCCTGCAGGGAGCTGTGAGTAGAGTCTTGTCTATTCCTCAGAGCATCAAGCAATTCCCTGGCTGTCACTGTGAAAGCAAGTTCAGTGCAGAAGCACACTGGGAGCACATGTGTGGGTCAGAACATCGCGGACTGTAGGTGTACCTAATGCAAGAAGATGACGGTCGTTACAAGCAACAGTTCTTTTGGTACATACATCCCGACGCAACCCTAGACACACAGGAAATGTGTAAGACAGTGTGTGCTACCATAAGGGAAGAGCCAGCCTAGGAGAAGCTGCCCAAGGGAGAAGTTAAAAGGAGAAACACAACTATCTGCAAACATCTCTTGCATAGATCAGGCAGCTCAAAATGAGACACGCTTCCTCAAGGCTCAAAACAGACTGCAGAGAGCTAAACTAAACAATAATTTTCAGATGCAGACAATGCATTTATTGACCACGCAGCTTAATACAAGGAGGAGACGGCACTGGGGATGTAGCTCTGTAGTAGAGCACTTGCCTAGCATGCATGAGGCCTTGGGTTTGATCCCTACTACTGCAAAAATACCCTATACACAACAACAATAAAAAACCCATCCAAGAAGAAAAACAGAAAATCTTAAATCCAGAATACAGAGAGGCTTTGACTGGATAGGCTTTGCCTATTACCTATATTTTGAAGCCCTAGCTTTTTACTGTAGATAATGCCTCAACAAACCTGTGGGTTGAAGAGGACCCACCTAACACATGTGTCCTCATGCACATGTTCAGAAAAATCTTTACTGAGAAGGTATGAACAGTGTTTTCTTTTTTAACAAAGTCAAAACTAACCTTAAAAACTTTTGCGCCAGGAATTTCAGTGATTGGTTCTTCCGAGTAAGAAAGATTCTGCTCCACAAAAAATTCCCGTATCCCAAGTTCACTGATTTCGACGCCAACTACACTGTGACCCAGATCTGCAAACCTACGTAAAAGCATATATGTCATTTTAATCTTTATTTCAAATACAGTGCGAAATAAAAGGGTGTACCCCCATAAATATATATTTTCTTCATGGGTTCATATTGTTTTGGTTACTTTTCTCTTGTTGCTGGGACAAAATACCTGATGCCCAGAATTAAGGACGGAAAGGTTTATTTAGCTCACAGTTTGTGGAGGTTTCAGTCCATACTGAGCTGCCCCAAGCAGGGTGACACGTGGCAGAGGGCAACCATTCATGGTGGCGGACAACAGCAAAAGCAGCAAGAGCAGAAAGGAGGGAGCAGAAACAGCAAGCCTCTCTCCCTCCCTCATACTGTATTCAGGCTACCCGCCCTAGGGTGGGTGTAGCACTCGCACCCATAATCCCAGCATTGGACTATGAATTAATCACAAACTCTAGAAGCCCACCCCATGACTGCATGAGGCTTTGGTGGGACATCTAGACTCAAACCATAACACATATGATTTCAGATTCACAGTTTTCATAGGTAGTGTACAGTAGTGGGTCTATATATTTTTAAAATTCTTGTTATATGTGATTCTGAAAGATTGATTTATAAGAACTGAGGGAGGAAATTAAAATTTGAAAACTTGTATTTTAAAATATTGATTTAATATAAACATATTTGACTAGAGGAAATGCACTTCAGTTCCCCTAATTCATCACTGCCTGTAACATTTTCGGTGATGACAAGGAGCTCTATGTCTATTTCTGTGCTGTCCAATTCCACTGCCCATGTTGGCTACTGAGGACTTGAGATGTAGCCAGTCTGACTGAGGAACTGAATTTTAAACTTTATTTGGTTTAAATTTAAATAGCATCATGTTACTAATGGCCCCTGTATTGGAACACACAGCTCTAGAACATTAGCATCCATTTCTATAACAACCTCACAATTTCCACGTGCTTACAGTAAGCATTACCCAAAATCTTATTTTGTTACCACGTGAAAATAACATTTTTCTGGTAAGCTTTATTACTACAGAAATCACAGTTTTGGCCTCTTGGGTTTATGAGAAAAGAGTATTAACAGCAGAAATAACTAGTCATTATCATAAGTTTATGCCAAATACTGTATGTAAAAACATAGTTCCGCCTTAATGCAATACCTGCCTCCCTAAAAATTACCAGGCTATGCAAAATTGTGCAAAGACATCAAAGTCTGACAGGGGAGACAGCGGTTAGGGAAAAATAAAAAATTTTGTCAGTGACACAAAGAAAAGAGACAAAAGAACCTATTAGTAATGGTTTCCCTCATGTAAAATGGCTAAGAAATAGACAAACACTCCCACGTGGCCCCTCTCCTGAAAAAAGACCTAAAGTTGATTTGTAGAAGTGGGCGGTGAAAGAGCTACAGTTTGTGCACGATTGTGACCAGATGCAAGGAGGGTAACTGGAGGTCAACTGGACAGTTGTAACACCAGCCGTGGGTGGGAGAGGCTCACAGCACTTGGGCTAAGCTCGGCACAAGGCAATGTCTCAGTGTGTGTGTGTGTGTGTGTGTGTGTGTGTGTGTGTGTGTTCTGTATTCACATATAACTTAGTTCAGCCGGGCATAGTTTTCTCCTTTCATCTATTGTTTCTTGCTGATGAAATCACACAACAGCAAAGGTGAAGTTTGTATGATGCTCAAATTGCTTCCTATTACAGCAATCTAGTTAGAATAAAATTCACATTTTCAAAGCAAGAAAAGACTGTACCTATTATCTACACAAGTGTACATACTTTGAATGTGGACAGAGAATGCACTGTTTATAGTTCTAAAATGAAACATGTTAATAGCTTGTCTTTCATATTTTCTAAAAATTTGTAAAATACAGGGAATTTTTAAAATTCTTCATACTTTTTTTTTCCCCGGTACCAGGAATCGAACTCACTACTTCCCGCTTGCCAGGCAGGTGCTGTGCCGCTGAGCTAAATCCCCAGCCCCATCCATACTTTTTTTAATGTTACAAAATATACACAAAGTTGTCTGAACTGGCTGCATGAGGTTTTACTTCCTATTTAACATACAGAAAAATGAAGCATAGACTAAAGATAGCTGGAAATAAAAACAAAAAACCAAAGCCTAAATCATTCCATTTTAATGCTTTTTGGCCTTAGCTCATGATCCGTTACCTATTCACATGTGATGTCTGCATAGAGCTCATACATACACTGATTACATAAATGAAAAATTCTCTACTAACTTAACGTGCAATTACAGTACCTCAGTTTTGATATTTTAACGACTTTAGAAACAAAATATTAAACTATCATATTTCACTGGTTATTTCCTCATAATCTTTTCTTAATGTTGCCTAAATCCTAGAGAGCTACATTGTTACCACTTATGACGATGCCATTACAACAATCTGTTTATGGAGTTAGTATTTTTTCTTGTGGGCAGTTTCCAAAGTAATTCTTTTCTGGTTCAGAGACTTGGTTAAGACATAGGTCTAAAGCTGAAGTGTTCTCAATGTAATGGCTACAACTGAATCAGCCACAGCAGCTATTTCACATGCTTTCAGCTACAAGATGCAAGAGTGAGTGCTACAATAATCTCACCATTTCTACTGGAAAATTAATTCCAAATGCAAGCATGCTCTATAGGGAGGTCACTAATACTTATATAGGGAAGGAGTATTTTTAAGTTACTGTATTATATTTTGCATGTACTAATTTTTTTTCATACATCCGTTTCTCCTTTCTGCTTACTGATCAAAGTCCTCAACATTTGGGCTTATAAATGAATGCATATCTTGGCAGGTATGCTTGTGTCTGTATCTTGTAATTACAACGGAGCTCTGAATAGAAAATGATTTCCAGTACCCCCAGTAACAGTGGCTTCTTAAGTAACATGAATTCCCTTTATAGAGAATTACTTATTAGGGATACTTTCATCATCATTGGTTTTATAACATTGGTTCATAGTAACAAAAACTCCTATTTTCTCATAGGAGGAGGGAAGATTGAAATGAACAGAGGATTATAATAAACACTGTCCTGCTAAAAAGTTGTAATGTGTTTTGAATTATGTGGTCTATCTCCATTTCAAATATCTTGCTAAATTCTTAAGCCATCTACGATAATTAAATCATGCACAAAGATCCAGGAGATGTAAGAGGGGCAGCTGGCTTTCCTCACCAATTTGATTCCAAACTAGTTCTTTTCTTTTGAAATACAACAGAGAAAAACAAAGTCACACTTGTATCCGGTCTGTTTGAAAACATTACCTCTAATGATCACTTAATATCCCTAAGGGTCTACTTAAAGAATCCTTGTGCATTTTTTAACAGTGGAAATTACAACCTACATCCTGTTAAATATTCACCCAATGGATTCATCACCAAAGACAAGTGTGTTGATGCTTATTTGCTCATACCATTTCATCTCCACTGCTTTTCCACAAAGGGGAAAAAACACTCTCAGTCCACTCTTGCCTTTAAGAAAAGTATCCAAATGCTTCTTTAATAGCCTGGAGAGAAAAATAAAAGTTGTTTATGCCCAATGCACAAGAGTACAATGTAATCATAGTACACTAATTTTCATGCATTCTCTCACTATTACCAGCCACGTTAATTAGTAGATATTAATGATCACACACTCTAGTTTACATATAAACAAATAGGACAGCTAAGTCACTTCCTCAGTCACATCACACAGCTAGTTAGTGATAAATTTGACTTATCCCCTGGGTTTCCTGATTAGTAATTAAAACGTTTTAAAATTGCTTCTTCCTTGTCTGACATGTTTTGAAAATTCTACATCTAATCTCCAAATTTATACCTTTTCTTTTAATGTGATATGGAAAGGGAGCCTCTTGATCCATGAAATTTTCAACATTTACTTTATTGGAAAATTTCTCTAAAGAAGTTTAACGCTTGTAGTTACTTGCATCATTCAAGCCAGGTGTGGTAGCGCACGCCTGTAATCCTAGCACTCGGGAGGGTGAGGCAGGAGGATAGTTGTGAGTTCGAGGGCAGCCTGAGCTAGATAGTGAGCTCAAGGCCAGCCTAAACTGCATACGGGTTGTCTCAAAAAGACCCAAAAAAAAAAAAAAAAAGCTTTTATTCAGTGTGCAAATGTGCAGTGATGATAATAATGGGGATGATATGGGGGGGGGGCTGCCTGGAATAAGGACCAGGTATAATGGCTGCATTACTCAGCATGGCCCCATGATTTATCACTGCTGCCATGAAGAAAACAATGCTGCTAAAATGCTGCTCAGCACCTTGGCTCGCTTGATTAACTGCTCTCAATATCTCTCCCTCACCATCTGGATGACACTTGTACATCAGAACAAAAAAGCAGAAGTGTCGCTTTGGCATTTGCTGTATGGACAGTATGAACATGCACGACTGACGTAAAGATGCTACAGGTGATATTTTTAAAGGGACATATTTGCTAAGTCTAACATGCTATAAATTGGGGTCGGGGATATCGCTCAGTGGCACAGCGCCTGCCTGTGGCAAGTGCAAGATCCTGAGTTTGATTCCCAGTACCAAAAACAACAACAACATGCCATAAACTGGAAATTGCATAATTATTTCTACAGTGAGGAAAGAAAGCACATTGCCAGTGAAACTGACTAGCCACAGATGTGCTCTGATCTCTGAGGCGCTACAATATATATTGAAAAATAGAAGAACATGCATCTTAAAAAATCGAATGCCATGAGTTCGATTCCTGGTACCGGAAAAAAATACAAAAAAAAAAAAAAAAAAAAAATCAAATGCATTACTATTTCTATTTCAAAGTCAGTTTCTGATAGAGCATCCCTCCCTCATAGACCAAACGTGTCTTACTGATGTCCTGCTGCTCGATGAAATCCAATTTCTTGGTTCACCCACTTGTCTTGCCATTCTTTCAGGGTCATTAATCGATTCTTCTGTACCTCACTATCAGGGTACTCTTTAATATCAAGGGAAGTTCTTGTGTCACTCATAGCTTTGTGGACACCGCTGTCTCACAGGCAGGTAACTCCAATGTCTAAATGCAAAAGATTATCAATGCAGTCATGTAAGGCCACTGAAATTCTGTTGAACAAAATGAAAACCTATATCCTCGGTAGACAGGTTTTAAAAAATATTTCAACACCCAATAAAAAAGCCAGGCAAAGAATTAATTTTCACTGAGTCTGGCAATGGAGGCATAACTTACATCACACATTAGAAAAGATAAAATAAATTGAACTACACCTTAACACAGTGAAAGGGCTTGACTTCAATTTTAAAAAGGGGGAAGGGAACAAAAACAACCAGGCATTCCACAGTGTGTAATTTTTGTAAGCTTAGCATTTTTCTATTATATTATTCTTTTTAAAGTATTTACATGTCCTTGCTACTTTCTATCAGTGTTATACACAATTTGAAGAGTTCAACACATTTGCTGTGGAAATAGCAGTTTCCTTCCCACGAAACACGCAAGCAGCTACTTCCAAATCTTCTGCTGAGTCCTGCTATTTCAATTAGCATGCTGGTTTTGTATCTTTTCAATTTTTTCATTTCTTGATAGTTTTCTCAGAGAAGATATGTAGTTCATTCTCTTGCAGCTTCCCAACATACACACACACACACACACACACACACACACACCATCTTTTCATCTGTCTTATACCCTCATTTTTCTGATGAAGTATTTTGGGTGTACATTATTGTAACAAGGTAAATACTATTCATAGACAAGCCACATGGTGTTCTATGATTACTTTTCCATGCAATGTTTTAATTCTGTCATCAATAACTGTCTTGCTTACTCATTTATGAAGTTTTCATGTACTTGTCAGTAATTCAACTCCAAGTTCTGTTGACTGTCATCAGATATGATTGTCACCAGCTAGTCTGGGTCTTTGCTTCAGTGATAATGGACATTAAAATCAAGGCATTCCTATGAATTCATGGGAAAAAGCTCTAATTAAAAAATAAGAGAAAATAAAGGGAAGTGCTGCTTTGACAAAGAGTAAGGTGGTCCGCTACCAAAGGAAAGAGGAAATAAGAAAAGGGCTGCTTCCACTTGAGGGACTGAAGCGGTGACCTGTTCACAAAAGAATGGAGACCACTTTATGGGGTGCTATGGTGAGCTGGGGTCTGGCTAATCACCATCTCAGCCCTGATTTCATAGCTCCAGAGGAATATTCTGTTGTCATTAAAGACATTTTTGCCTGGACAGTCTCAGCCTGGGCAGCCTTGTGAGGCTCTACTGGAATTGGAGATCTAAGCTGGTGGAGACTTCCAGACTTACTGAATGTTCCCGTAAATCCTGAAAATTACTTTAGTTACTCTTCTCTTGATGTCATCAGTCTTGAAGGAGGATGAGAAAGGGTAGATACATCTTAGGCTAAGAAAACTTGTTTTGCCAACTTTTCTTAAATGATCAACACACCTATATCTGAAGTTTTAAGGTAATACACGAGTTACCTGTTGGTCATCTGTAACCCAAGTGAAGAGTCACCAGTTTTAGCAAAAGCTGCTCTGACTGCCTCAGAAGAGAAGACAAATCACATTTTTAATGAGTAACAGGTTAAGGGGCCAAAAGTTTATTTGTCCTGTCTTACGGTGGCCTACTGGGAAAACAAATGCACCTCTTATGGTGACAGTGTTATGATCACTGAAGCCTTTAAAAAAAAAATCCTGTCATTGGTGGAGTCTCAGCAAGAGAGAAAAATAGATGTATAGGTTCAGTATCTTATTTCTATACTCTAAGTTTGTATTTTAGAAAATTTTCTGATAGCTTTTTTGCACGGAAAAATGCACATAAAGAAACTGAGAAAAAAGAACAAATAAACATAGTTGCAGGTCCAACAGAATATACTGTATAAGGAAAACATATTTCACTGCCAGCTTTGCAACATTGAGGACAATATAACACCACAATTCCAACATTAACTTTAAATTATTAGTAAAACTAATATAGCTTGGACTGTGCTAGCAGGTATTACAGGTTTTTCAAACTTAATGATTTATCCATGACAAAGCAAACACCACAAAAAAGCAGGAATCTGAGGAAAAATTCCCCTTTTGTTGTACCATTTGGCTTCAAAGCACCTACGGTTAAATGAGAGGGCACCTCCATCATTACTGGGAAAACAAATGCACTTCTCAGCTAATTATTTGTTAAGGAATGATAGGGGGAGTATTACTTATGTGGCGATCAGAAAAAGTTGCACTTTTCCTAGGTCTTTAGTCCTAAGTCTGTGTCATAAAAGGGAACGACAGTCTTTATCCCACAGACAGAGCAACCTGGAATTGCGCGACTCTTTCCACGTGAACTTGACGGATAACACCGTCATAAGTACAATCACTTCTTGGCTGTTCTTACGGCTTCTCACTGTATACATCTGTCTGCGTCATTTCTGGAGCATAAAAAGTCTCTAAACATAACAAGAGTGCAAAAGTATAGGAATCAGAAAAAGCAAATTTCACAATAATTTCTACTCATAAATGTTAACCTACAATGAATTCGTTGGAACCCCAAGTTGTCCTCTACCTTAAAAAAAAAAAAAAAAAACTGTTCCTGCTCTAGGTTTATTTTTAAATTTCCTAAATTGAAGAGTCGTTTCCCCGGGCACAGAGGTGTGGCCTGTGGCCCGGCGAGCCCTGCACTCGCACAGCCCGGGTGGCACCGCCGAGTCCAGAGTCCGCACAGCGCCCCCGCCCGGCTGCCCCGAGCGCGCGGCCCGCCCTCCTCCCCGCTGGAAATCCCGGTCATTTAGCTCACGTGCTCAAGCCCTGCCCTGTGCACCTCCTTATTCCCTCTGTTCCCTGCACCCCACTTTGCACTGCGGATGCCTCATCCCGGAAAAGCTATCACCGGCTCCCACAGTCCAGCAAACTATCTCGCTCCTACCCTCCCTGGTGCCCCGCAGGGACCCACCTCGCAGATCGCCGGCCACCAGCCACTGTCACCTCGCGGAGGCTCCCACCTCCCTCCCCCTCACCACCCCCGGCTTCTCCGGCATAGGCCCCGCCCCCTCCAGGGCACGCCCCTCGGGGGGGCCACCTGCCCCCGCCCCCTCCGTGAGCGAGGCCACGCCCCTTCCAGAGCACGAGGTCCCGCCCCTCCCAGGTCAGGTCTGCGCAACGGCGGAAGTGGCCG
>NW_004955483.1:7973010-8052486 GCF_000276665.1 Chinchilla lanigera | reverse complement strand
GGGCGTGGGGGCGGCGGCGGCGGCTTTCGGGTGACAGCGCCACACAAAGCAGCCGAGCCGGGGTGCGAGCCTTCCTCCTGCCCTCAGGAGCGCCCATCGCCCCGGTAGGAGGCAGCTGGGGTCCCAGGAGCGGATCCGTCGCGCCGCCCGCGATGGGAAGGGGAGCGGGGTGGGGATCCCTGTGGGGGTAGGGGGGTTCCAGGGCCACGCTGTTGGGGTACCGGGCGCCCTGACCCCCTGCAGGTTTCCTTTTGCTCGGCGGTGCCTGCGCCCGCGACTCCCGCATCCCTCGGCGCAAAGTCGAGCCCGGGGCGGCTGCTGCGCCCGCCGGGGAGCGTCGCGGCCCCCTTGTGGGGTTGTCACAGCCGGCTCCCCCGGTGGTCCCAGTCCCGAGAGCCGGAGTCCGCTGCGCCCCGCAGGTGCGGCGGCGAGGTGGGCGCCCGCTTACGGGAGCACCGGCCCGCGTCCTGGCGGCTGGCGGTGAGACGGGGAGACAGGGCCAGGCCCAGCTGGACAAAGTTGGGGTTCAGCGATCGGGAACCCAGCCAGATAGAGGCCCACTCTGCCCCCGGGTGAGTTTGCTGGGCTCTGTGGGCCACTCTGGTTGGGGAAGGGATCCACTATATATACACACAGCTCCTCACTTCGGTTGCCGATTTTTATTTTGTTGTTAAATATTTTAGCAGAAAAAAAGCAGGTGAGGGGAGGGATATTTTCTTTGGGAGGGGGGTAAGACAACCACCATCAATAATTAATTGTCTTCCAGGCAGAGAACGTAATCAGCAGAAGACGTGCAAGCACTTGAGGAGTCAGTACTGAATTATTGAACTGGATTTTGAAGATTGAATAATTCAGTATTGAGTTACTGTACTGAGTCCATATTTCTGCAAATTTGATTAGCGTGGGAATGATAGGAAGCTAGTTTTGACCTATTTTAAATGGTGCTGTGAGAAATGTCCGTCTTTGAAGAAGTTTCTACTAGTTTGTCCAATTTTTAGAAATTACGTTGACTGTACTGTACATGTTCTAACCTGGAACCCTTTTGACTCATGTTTCCATGAATTTTGTGTTTTAAAAAACTCTTCTTGAAGCCAAGTGTGGTGGCACATGCCTGTAAATCACAGCATTCTGGGAGGCTGAGGCTGGAGGATCTCAAGTTCCAGCCCAGTGTGGGCAACTTAGTGAGACCCTCCTTCAGAATGTAGCAAGGGCTGGGGCTGTAACTCATTGTGAAGGACCCAGTTGTATCCCCAGTACTGGAAAAAAAATGAAAACAAAAACCTGGGATTGTTTAAATATAGATCTATATATTGATATTTCTACTTACATATTTACAAAAACATACCCCACTTTTTCTTACATTAAAATCAAAGTTATGCATTTAAAATTAGGAAGAAATCTGCATATAAAAATTGCATGTGAAATAAAATAAAATGATTATATGTAATTGTCTTACCTGAAGAATCAAGTGGGGAAACATTCAGCATACTGGTTTAATTACAGCTTAGTTAGTATTTTTAAAGTTGTATTTAAAAGCACAACAGTTTTAGTCCTCCCAGCTTCACTTAAATTCTTTCTTTGCTTCAAGACATAACTACCCACCAACAGTGGAAATACAGAGATTAAAATAAGTGCCCCAAATGGCAGTACATATCTCAGTTACATTATTAAGGTGAAAAAACTTCACATTTCATAATGGCTTTAATAGCTTGTTTTCATTTCCTCTTTAACCACTTTTTTTTTTTTGAGACAGAGTCTTGCTGTGTAGTTCACCCTGGCCTTCAACTTACTATGTAGTCCACGCTGGCCTTGAATTCACAGCAGTCCTCCTGCCTCAGCCTCCTAAGTGCTGGGATTACAGGTGTGCATCACCACACCTGGTGTATTTATTTTGATACTGAGGATTGAATCCAGGGCCTCAGGTATGCTAATCTCGTTCTTTACCACAGTGCTGCAGACTGCAGAGTATGCCCCAATTCCTACTGAGTTACCTACTAACTTTGCTCTGGGCTGTTGGAAACATTAGCATATGCTGATACTTAATGGTGTAATTTTTTTTTTTTAGGCCTCTAGTACAATGGCAGCCCCTCGAGGGAGGTCAAAGAAAAGAGCAGCGTTTGACCTAACTCCAGATAGCCTTCCTTTGAGGAGCTCCGGTAGGCAGGTATTATTCATTTGTTCACTCAACAAACCTTTTTTGAGTCTATATACAGTCGGGTCTGAAGAATAAGAGAGGGGAAGACGTCACTCCAGGCCTCAAATCAATCGCGTGGAGAAATCGCAATATTTCATAACACTGTGATAAAGTGATAGGATGTAGAAAACAGTTGCCAGTCTGGCTAAGAGGGCTTTTGTGAGGGTAAAGGCCTGGTGTGAATCAGCACGGGGTGATCCAGGAATTGCAGCAGTGCTGTTGCTTCCAGGGTAGGAGGCCCGGGCCAGATCCTGCTCAGCTTGGACGTTATTCAGAGCACCTTGGACCTCAGCGCAGAGTTGCTTGGGTGCAGCTAGAGGTCTACCTGTAAGGCTTTGCTCTTTCTTTTCCTTGGGTACAGTGTTTGTCTGCTTAAGAGAAAAATTGAACGGCGTAACTCTTTTTCTAGTTTTTTAAATCTGTGTACTGCAAGGGTTCTGAGGAAAGAAAGAAGAAATTCTTAATTTGAGAGTGACTTTTGTGGGTTCTGATGTCACTCTTTGCTTAGAAAGGTTCATGTGGATTTGCGTCGTTAGGGTCTTGTGCTAGTGAATTACTTGCACAGTGCAGTCGTGTAGAACTTGCTGGGTCACTCAGCTCCTGCTTTGCCAGGATGTTGACCTTCATATTTAGAGCTTCTGACACAATCCAGTGTGATGGTACATGCTCATAGTTCCAGTGCTCTGGGAGGCCGAGACAGGAAGAGTACAAGTTGGAACTCAACCTGGGTAGTTGAGCAAGACCCTGTCTAAATAAATAGATAGACAGATTGACGGACTGGGAATGTAGCTTAATGAAAAGGTCCTGGGTCCCATACCCAGTGTTGCAAGAATAAAATAAAAAACTTTAACACATACATGATTTTAGTAAATCTCCCTCTGCCATTGCCTCTGTCAGTCCCATAAAATCTTAACCTCAGCTGGTTCTTCCACAGGCAAAGAAGAAAGTAACAGAGACAGTGGATGAGGACGAAGATGTTGTGTCTGAGAAGAAATACCGGAAATGTGAAAAGGCGGGCTGTACAGCAGCATGTCCTGTGTGCTTTGCAAGTGCTTCAGAAAGGTCTGTCTGGCAGGGAGGGGGTTGGCCTTGCATTCTGTCCGTGAGAGCACATTAGGTAGGCAAATCAACTGTGAAGATAGTTTTCCTAAAGGTAGAAGTAGATACTGTACTTTGTCTAGTAATAGAGACATTGCTCAGACATCTGCTGCTCACCACAGCCTCCTCGACACACCCGGTTACACCTACTCTACAGAGAGAGGCCACGCCCGTATTAATTCTGCAGTACAGCATCCTCCAGTGTGGCCAACCTTGGCTGCACCTGTCCCGGAGGCTGACACGGTTGAAAGGACTCTCACGCTCCAGTAGAGACCAGCACTGTTTACTTTTCACTTTTTACTGTAATTCTTTTCTCCTTCCTCGTGTAAGATGACTCTTTTTCCTGTATCCATACACAGGGCTCATAGAAACTGCATATGTAACTGCAGTCTTGCCATTTTTGTTGGGATGGAACAAATAATGTCCTTTTTAACTTGTGCAGAAAAGTCATCAGTGGGCCAGGGATATAGCTCAGTGGCATAAGCACCTGGCTGGTGAAAGCAGGGTTCTGAGTTCGATCCCTGGTACCAAAAACAAGAGAAGTTGGAAATGTTGGAAAGATGTGTGAGAAAAGTCATCAGTGTAGTCTTAAGACTCAAGAAAACCTGGGAAACAAATCCTGTTGTTTTTAAGCACAGAGAGATAGTGGTGGTGGTGATGTTCCCACTGGGGTGGTTTTTCATACCCTTGCAGTATTACCAGCTGTTTGACAGGTCAGGTTGCTCTACTGCCTGCTGGATGTTCAGAGTGCAGGTGGCCAGACCCATGACTCCCCAGTACTGGGCCAGTGTTACAGCTGAAATCTTCTGTCCTTCATGCACATGTGACTTGGAGCAAATGCAGTGACGTCATTGCTTCATGTCATAAAATACCATCAAAGCTCCAGGGCATCTCGGCAAGACTCCTAAGAGCCAGGCAGCCAGCTAGGTTAAGTACCACTGGTGCATTTCTCTGTATCCTCAATCTGTTCTACATGTTGAGCTTCTCCAATCTGAAATCCAAAGCACTTGAAATCCAAAATGTGTGGGGTGTTAGCGTGATGTGACACTTAAAGTGGTAACTTTGTGATGGGCCTAAGTCTTAAAGTGTAGGTGCCATAAAAATTTGTACATAACATGACCTTTGGTACATAGGAAACAAATGAATTTTGTGTTTAGACTTCGGTCGCATCGCCAAAATATCGCATTATGTACATGTAGATATTCCAGAATCCAGGCATCTGAAATCCAAAACACTCTGGTCTCGTGCATTTTAGATAAGAGATACTCAGCCTGTGTTCTCCATTGTTTATGCGCCCCGGGTCCCCCATTGTTGGCCCATGGCTGTGGGAATGATGAGTGGAGATAAAGGAAAATGGGCTTAGAGGACATGCTGCTAATTTTTTTTAAGTGAAAAGAAATATTTATTCTTTACCAAAGCTACATGTTTTTGCAATTTTCAGATGTGCCAAAAATGGCTACACATCCCGATGGTATCACCTTTCCTGTGGGGAACATTTCTGCAACGAATGCTTTGACCATTACTACAGAAGGTTTGTTTGCTAGTGTTGGGGGTGCCTGGTGGGGCACGGCGGGATCAGATGGTTAAGGCTTGTTCCCTAGGCTTTCTGAACTATTGTGCTGTTTCAGCTGTGGCTACAGTCACTGTAACTGTGACCAGGACCTCGATGCTGAAGTTCAGGCATGTGCATGGTTATGCGTGCACACACTCAGGGTGTGAAAGATGTCTCCCATGGGACAGTTTGCTCCCTGCAGTCTTCAGTTTCTGGGAGATCTGGAAGCTGCTGTGACAGTGCCTGGGGTCGGGATGCAGAAATAGGGAGCAGGGGTGCCGACACTCACCTAGTGGTCTTTTCTTATCTTTTGTTTTTACCCTTTTCAGTTGTCTTGATTGGTGGCATAGAAGTATAATTGATTTTTTTCAAAGAATCAGATTTTGGTTTTAGTTTTTGTTTCAATTTCATTACACTCTGATTTTTATTTACTTTCTTCTGCTTGCGTCAGATTTCTCCTTTAGTTCCTTAAGTTGGAAGGTTAAGTTTATTGATTTTTTTATCTTCTTTAAGTAAATACATTCAGTACTCTAATTTTCCCCCTAAGTACTGATTTAGCTATACAGTATTCCACAAATTCTGCTTTTATTATTTTCTTTTTGTACATGATGTTTTTTAATCTTCCTTAAGTCTTTTGCTTTGATCTAAGGTCATTTAAAGTAAGTTGTTTAATTTACAGCTGCCTTTTATGTGTTTCTATTATTCATGTTTTAAGTGATTATTTTTATAGTTGGATTAAAATATATCTTCTTTCTGTTTTCTGTATGGTACAATCTTCTCTTTGTCCCCATTATGTTTTTATTTGCCTTTTCTGATTTTAATTGAGCATTTTATAATTGTAATTATTTCATCTACTGGTAGAATTTTTAATGACTGCCTGAGGATTTACAGTGTGCATTCAAAAATACTCAAACTCTTCCTTCAAATAATACTGTAACTTGGCTGTTAGTTTTAGGCACCAGAACTGCCAAGTGCACCCCCTGACAGCCTGCTGTGTGGAGGTCATAGCATTTCCCTCCTTGTAACAAGGGTAGCGAAGTTCTGTAAGACCTACCAACTTGCCTCGTGTTTTGAAAACCTGATTACTTTACAGCTTGGTGCATTTGTTTCTGTTGTTTTCAGCCATAAAGATGGATATGACAAATATATTACATGGAAAAAAATTTGGACCAGCAACGGCAAAACAGAACCCAGCCCCAAAGCGTTTATGGCCGACCAGCAGCTCCCTTACTGGGTAAGAAAAATGGTGCTGTGTTCTTCTGTGAGACATGTGTGAAGCTAACAGCAAGAGGAATGGGGGAAGATACTGGTTTAGTGGAAGTCCTTCTTTGTTACATTCACTGTTCTTTTTATAATTGTTAAAACAAATAACATTTAAAAAAAGTTTTTGTAGACAGCTTAGTTAATCTGGTAATGGTGGTGCATGCCTATAATTCCAGTACTCGGAAAGCTGAGGCAGGAGAGTCACTGTGAATTCGAGTCCAACCTGGGCTGCATAGTGAGTCCAGGCCAGTCAGCACGACATTGCGAGAGCCTGTCTTAAAAAAAAAAAAAAAACAACTTAGTTCAAGACAATATAGGAAGAAACAGAAGACTCACTGCCAGCTAGTGATTGCCATTGCTGAGCGTGGTAACATACACTTCTCTGTATTTTTGTGTCCATTGAAACAATTTTGTGTTTTATATACAAATCTTTACTAGGTTTAAAAATCGTACTTAGGATATTATTTTTAATAACTTCGTTTTTAATCCAATTTTGTATTTTCATTTTTTTACTTAGGCATTCTTTGAAAATATATTTTAGTGGTTGTATATGTCATAAATATACCACCAATTAAATGATTTATTGACTTTTTAAGTATAACTATTTCTGAGCTGCTCAGTGCACACTTTAATTTTTTTAATTGAAATAAAAGTCACAAAACATAAAATGAACCATGTTGGTGTATACTTCTTTATTTATGTATGTATGTAGTTCTATTGTTGAGCTACACCCCAATACCTAAAATTATCTGGGATGTATAATTCCATGTCATTTACTGTGTTTGCAGTGTTATTCAACACTACCTGTGTTTCATTCCAAAGTGTATACCCATGCAGCAGTTACTCACCCTCCAGTCCATAGTGACTGCTAATCTGCTTTCTTCTCTTTATGGATTTCACATATTTTGGATGTTTCATATAAATGGAATCATGAGGGTTGGGGGACATAGCTCAGTGGTGCAAGGCCTGCCTGGCAGCATGAGATCATGAGTTTGATTCCCAGTACCAAATAAATAAATAAATAAATGGAATCATGAGCCAGGCATGATAGAGCACACCTGTAATCCCAGCACTTGGGAGGCTGAAGCAGGAGGATCACCATGAATTTGAGGCCAGCCTGGGCTAGACAGTGAGTTTAAGGCTAGCCTGAACTATATAGCAAGACCCTGTCTCAGAAAACAAAAAAAGACAAGACATTTTATTAAAAACCCCAATATAAATGGAGTCATGCTGTGTGGCTTTGTGTTTTTTTCCACTTAGTGTAATGTATTTCGAGGTTCAGTTCTGTTGCAGCTTACATCACTATTTCACTGGTTTTTTTAAAATAGGTAAGTAATATTCCACTGGAATGCTATGCCTCATTTTGTTTATCCATTCATCTTTTGATAGACATTTGAGTTATTTCAACCTTTTAGCTATTACGAATAGTACTGCTATGAACATTCATCCGTGAATGTTTGTTTGAATGCCTGTTTACAATTCTTTTAGTTCTGTATACATAGGAATGGAATCGCTGGGTCACATGAGAATTGTGTCTACCCTTTGAAGACCTCCACACACCGCTTCTGTAGCTACTGCATCGTTTTCATTCCCATCTTCAGTGTGGGAGGGTTCAGATTTCTCCACTTCCTCCCCAGTTCTTCCTTTTGTTTTTTATGCTAGCCATCTGAGTGGGTACAAAGTGGTGCCTCACTTTCGTTTTGGTTTGCATTTCCCTAACTACTGCTGAATGCACCTTTTCCTATGCTGTTGGTCATTTGTCTATCCTCTTCAGAGCAGTGTCTGTTTAGGTCCTTTGCTAATTTTTACTTTGAGTTGTTTGCCTTGTTTGTTTTTGAGTTGTAAGAGTTCTTTATATATTCTAGGCACTAACCCCTTATCAGATCTGTGATTTGCAAACTTTTTTTCTATAAGTTGGCTTTTCACTTTGTTAGTACTCTTTGATGCTGAAAGTTTTAAATTTAAAAAAAAGAAAGTTTTAAATTTTGATAAAGTTAAATTTAGCTTTTTTTTTTCTTTGTGCTTTTGGTTTTTGGTTTTTTTTTTTTGTACTAGGAATCGAACTCAGTATCTTGCATTTGCCAGGCAGGCGCTTGTGGTGCTGAGCTTTGTCCCTAGCCCTGTTTGTGCTTTTGGCATAATAACTGAGCACCTTCTGTTCAATCTAAGGTCATAAAAACATATCCCTGTGTTCCAAGAGTTGTATTATTTTAGCTTTTACCTTTAGGTGTTTAATCCATTTTGAGTTAATTTTTCTATGGTTGTGAAATCAATCTGAGTTCATTTTTCTACATATGGATATCTACACTTTTTGAAAATAAACTTTTGGGCCAGGGATATAGCTCAGGGGCACAAGTGCCTGCCTGGCAAACACAAGGTCCTGAGTTCAATTCCTGGTACCAAAAAAAAAAAACCAAACTTTTAAATTTTGAATAGTTTAACATGTACAGAAAGTTGCAAAGGTAGCAGAGAGTTTACATATATCCTTTACACCGTGTCCTCTAATTAATTATCATACATTTGCCACTATTATGTGTCAAACTGAGAAATTAACAGATGGCAGAGTGAGCGACGGAGGATAGAAATGGTAGCTGAAGTTTAGCCGACCTACTGATGTTGACTTACTTCCCTTCTAGGTGCAGTGTACAAAACCCGAGTGTAGGAAATGGAGGCAGCTTACTAAGGAAATCCATCTTACTCCACGGATAGCGAAGACTTACCGGTGTGGTATGAAACCAAATACTATGAAGGTATCCTTTCCACCGCATTCCTTTAGAACTCATCAATACACTGATTTAGTTGTCAGCATATAGTAACGGTGTGTTTTTCATTTCTGTGCATTAATCAGTGTTGCGGGGGTCTGCATGGAATAGAGCCCCAGCCAGAGTGGGCAAACCACTTATGGGTTTACTTTTCTGCTCTTCCAAGCAGTTTGGAAATAGACTGTTGCCCATTAATTTAGCTCCCCAAAGAAATCTCCTAGTTTTTAGCCCAGCTATCTAATTTAGTTTATCTTCTGTCTTCAGGTTCACCCGGTGGTTGCTGTATTACCAGCAACTGTGTCCAAACTCTAATTAGAAGAGAGGGAAAAGACAGAGGGCAAAGGAGTTGTGCCAGCCAGCCTGTCCCTCTTTTAGTGCAAAAAGAGGAGCAGTCTTAGCAGTTCAGATTTCTGTTTATGCTTCACTAAGTAGAACAGAATCGTACAGCTACTCTGGACGGTAGGCAGGACAAAGGAAGGAAATATTTTATAACTGAGTGTGTTGCAACACCTCAAAAAAGCATATCTTGTTAGTAAGGAAGAAGAGATGAGCAGATGCATTTGGCCATTAGGAATTAGCCGTAGTGGGTATAATGTGCTGCTTTTGAAATTTGGCAATTAGTGTTTAAAAATATATAATTAAGCTAGTATGTTAGAGGCATTAATCTACCCGAACGTCACTCATTCTTTGAGTACATTAAAAAATATTAGAAATCAAATCCCAGAAGAAAAATACTTTTTTTTTTTTTAAATTGAGGGATGATATACATATCATAAAATCCACCTTTTAAAATTATACAATCCCATGGTTTATAGTCTGTGTACAAAGATATATAATCATTATGAGAAAAATACTTTCAGTTCAAATATTTCCTTTTATACAACAAACGGGAACTTGGAGTTTTAAATAAAGCAACACATAATTATTATTAAAAATAAATTTGGAGACCTGGGAGTGCAGCTCAGTGGTAGAGCCCTTGCCAAGCATGCTTAAGGCCCTGGGCTCAATCCCCACACTGGAAAAAAAAAAAAAAATTTGCAGAATGAGGATGAGTTTGAACACAAGTAAATTTTAGATTGTGTTACATTAATATGATCTTAAGATTTAAGAAGTTGACTATATGTGTGTATTTATAAATATACATACACGACATACAGTATACCAATAAAAATTGAAAGTTCTTCTTAACCTTTTCTTGCTGTTTTAAGAAGGAAATTCTTCACGTCTATAATCCCAGTACTCAGGAGGCTGAGGCAGGAGGATCACTGTGAGTTTGAGGCTAGCCTGGGCTACAAAGTGAGTTCAAGGCCAACCTGAACTACACAGCGAAACCCTGTCTCAAAAAAGACCAAAAAAAAAGGAAATTCTTAATGAGTCATGTGTTCTACAAAACTTTTTTTCCTGGTGCTGGGGACTGAACTCATGGCGTTTCTCATGCTAGGAAAGAAGTTTACCACTGAGGTACTCCCTATCTCCTAACAGAAGTGCATTTAATTACATATTTATGATAGGCACAAATAGCCAAACTACTTTTTAAACATGTAAAGAGCTGTGATTCGGGGTGATCATTACATCAGGACTTTCTTGCATTGAGTGATACTATTTTTAATAGATGCAAAGTTGCATCTTTTTACTTTTGAGGTGTGGTTCCATACAGCAGTTACATGCAGGGGTCATACAGGCATTTCCTTGAGTTGTGGGAAACGTCCACAGCGTGTGCACCACGTTCCCATCCCTGACGAGGACCAGGTCTTTCTTCCCCTCCTCCCAGAGGCAGCTGCTATTCTGAGTTCTATCCCTGTAGATGGATTTTTCAGGTCCTTGCCCTTCATAAAAGTGGAATCAGCTGATACATGGTCTTTAGTGTTTGGTTTCTTTCCCTGAGTAGAATTGTGTTTGGAATTCGTCCATGTCATTCCTATACATGTGACACACACACACACACACACACACGTGACAAATTGTTTAACCATTCTCATGTTAAAGGACATTTTTATTTAACCAGTCTCATCTTAAAGGACATTTGTGTTGTTTTACTTTGGTATATGAATGAAATTATAGTCCACATTCTGTGCAAGTTTTTTGTGGACCTTCATTTTAATTTCTTTTCTTTTTCATTTTTTGAGATAGCGTCTCGCTGTGTAGCCAGGCTGGCCTCGAACTCACAGCAGTCCTCTTGCCTCAGCCTCCCGAGTGCTGAGATTACAGACATGGGCCACCACGCCCAGTTTCTATTTTAATTTCTTAGCAGTAAATATATAGGAGCAGAATTGCTTAGTTGTGTAGTAAATTTATATTTGATGTTCAAGAAACTGCGAAGTGGTATCCTCTGATTGCTGCGTCATACTGCAGACTTTGGTGGCGGCATCTTTCGCAGCTGTTTCGTGTTGTTGGCATAGTGGGTGTGCTCCGACGCCTGTGGTATTAGTTTCCGGTTTCCTGATAACTAGTGATGTGTGGAGTATCTGTTCATGTTTATTGCCATTGACAGTTCCTCTTTGGAAATTATCTGTCTGTTTAAAAAAGTGAGTCTGTATTTCTGACAGGTAGGAGTTCCTTATAAGGTTATAAATGTGTACGTGTAATTTGTATATTTTCGCAGTCTGTGTATAGCCTTGCCATTTTCTTCATTGGTCTTTTGATGAGCAAGAATTTTTAGTTTTAGAGCCCAAATTACCCAGTTTTTCATTTATGCTTAGAACTTTTCTTAGAAGCCATTGTCTACTTTCCACCTTGCAGATACATTGTGTTTTCTTTGAGGCACGTTACAGTTTTAGCCTTTGCATGTAGGTCAGTAATCTTATCTTGAGTTAATACCATATTTGGCTTTTGATGTGAAGAACAGGAAAAAATTCATTTTTTTCCATGTAGATGTATTCATTCAGTGTTACCTGTTGAAAAGATTATTCTTTTCTCCACTAGTCTTTTACTATTATAAAAAAATCAGTTGACTGTATGTATAGGTCTGTTTGTGGACTTTATTACACTGACCTCTTTCTTTAGCTGTATTCTAAGCTGCATTGTCTTGCTTGTTGTATCATTATTACATCTCAAAATCAGGTGGTGTAAGTTCTTCCAGTGCTGTTTGTCTTTTCAGGATTGTTTTGACTGTTCTGTGTTTCCATCTCCATTTTATTATCAGCGTGCCAGGATCTACTTAAACTCCTCCGGGATGTTGGTTGGAAGGTAGTGTTGAGTTTACAGGTCATTTGTAGGAGACTTGACATCTTTGCATTTTTAGTCTTCTACCCTGGTGTCACCAAATGACATCTGATGGGCCCAATCTGGCCTTGCCCCTGTTTTTGTAGATAAAATGTTATTAGAATACAACCGTGTGTCCTTAGCAGCCTGCGTGTGACAGTGGCAGAGTAGTTGTGATGGAGACCATATGGTATGCAAGGTTTAAGGTACTTACCCTTTCCAGAAAACATTTCCCAGGATTCTTTCAGCATCCAACCGCATTTTGTGCTTTTCACTGAGGATGTCATTTTGTATTTTATTATATTTGTTTCTAGATATTTTTTCTGTAACTGTAAGTAGAATTTTATTTAATGTCAAGTTGTTCGTTGAAGTTATAGAGAAATTCACTTCACTTCTGTACTCTTACACCAGGGACTATTTTGGCCTCACTTACTAAATTTCATAAATCTTGTAGATTTGTTTGGGTTGTCTACAAACCAATCATTTCAACTGTGAGTAAAGCTTTCTTTTCTCATGTTTAATTTCTTTCTTTGCCTTGCTGCCTGGGGCAGGACCCCAGCCGCATGGCGGAGGCGGCTGTTTTCTCGCTCCTGACCGAAGGGACGTGTTCAGTCCTGTGTTTAATATGTGTAATGTTGACTGTAGCTTTTTGTAGATGACTTTTTTCTGGTTGCAGAAGTTTCTTTGTTTTCCTTCTTTGCCTAAAACTTTTATCATGAATGGTTGTTGAATTTTATCATGTTTTGGTCATGTGGTTTTATTCCTTCAATTTGCTAATGTGAGTTACATTGATTTTGAAATGTTGAAACAGCCGTGCATTCCCAGAAAAAATATTCCACTTTTTCCCAGTGTGCTATCTTTTCTTTTTTGGTCCTTTTGAGTCAGGGTCTGTCTAGGTAGTGCAGGGTGGCCTTGAACTAAGCCCATGCTGGCCTCAGATTTGCCGTGACCCTCCTGCCTCAGCATTCTGAGTGCTGGGATTACAGGCATGTGCACTCATGCCTGGCTTATCCTTTTTCTACACTGCTGGATTTTATGACATTTTGTTATGCTTTCTTGCATGTGTGTTCTTGATGAATGTTACCTGGCACCTTTCCTACAATATCCTTGTCAGATTCTGTTATCAGAGCTGTGCTGGCTTCATAAAAATTAATGGGGAAATGTATTTTTCTTTGTATTTTGTCAAATAATTTGTTTTATAAAGTTGATGTTAGTTTTTTAAGTGTTTGTTTCACTTTACTGGTCAAGCACTTTGAGCCAGTAGTTATCTTTATCAGAAGTTCAGAAATTACAGATTCAGTTTCTTTAACAGACCTATGGTAATGTAGATAGTTTATGAGTTCCGTCCGTTTTGGAAGGTTTTTCAAGGAACTTGCGGTTTTTATCTGTATTGTGAAATTTATTGACATTATTTGTACTTCCCACATTCTCCTTTTAAAGCCAGTGGACTCTGTGGTGGTAGCCCTGTGTCTCTTACTCCTTTTTGTTTTGAGTACTAAGGCTTGAACCCTGGGTGAGCAGCACCCCTACCCTCCTTTTCCAATTAATTAATTAGTTTGTTTACTTTTGTGGTACTAGAGATCAGACCCATGAATGATCTGCCCCTGAGCAGCATCCCAGTCCCTTTCATTTTTTTTATTTTGAGGCAAAGTCCAAGTTGCCTCAATTCCCCAGTGGGAAATGAACTTGCAATTCCCCGCTCAGTCTCCCAAGTGCTGGGGTTCCAGGTGTTTTCCACCACGTCTGGCACCGTCTTTTGTTCTTGATGTTGGCAATTTGGCAGTGAAGGATAAAAGCTTAGATCTGAGCCTGAAACCAAGTTGCTGGAGCTGGTTAAGACTTGCAACATCTTTCAGTTGACCCCTTGATTGATTCTTTTTTTAAAAATATATTAATTTAAATTGACAATGAAAATTACATGGTTGGTCATGCTGGTTTGAAATAGACACACATTGCACAATGGCTAATTAACATACGCACTCTCATACACGCACTGTTTTGTGATGTGAGTGTTTGATGTTGATTTTTAGTGACTTTCAAGAATTGGATGGAACTGTGACCCCTTCAGGGCAGAAGGCTGCCCTTGGAGTGGAAGAGAGACAAATGGGAGGGGGCTGGCAGGGGGCCGAGTCGCCGTACTGAAGGGAAAGGACCCGGTCCAGCCGGCGGAAACCATGTCACGGTTGCATGAACTTAACCAGCACCTGTGCCCCAGATTGCTGCTCTTGCTCTTTTCTTTTGTCTTTTTTTTTTTTTTTTACATTTCCAGACTCCTCCTCAAATGAAAAGTGCATTCAGTGGCATTTCATCATATTGAAAGGGGGCGTTAGCTAAGCAGCAGTCAAAAATTGCAGGCTACTTTCATAGTCTAGTCTTTGCGGTCTCTTCATGCAACCTATTCATGCAGTGTTTCAGTTCTAAACAATTGATTACAACAGATTCTGGGTGACTTACGTAGCATTAGGTTACTAAATTACTACTTGTAGTTTTACATTTTGTTCTCTTTGACTGAACTCCCACTTGGAGTTACCTGTAATCTCTCGTCTCTTTTGCCTTCTAATAATTTAATAGAAACTTGGACTTCCTCTCTACTAATTGTCCAAACTGTCCACATGCCTTATTTTTTCCCCCCTTAGGTGGTTGTCGTCTTTTCTGTTTCTCCAGTCTAAGTAGTTTTGAAGACTAAGGTTTTCTTGGGGGCTGGAGATATAGCATAGTGGCACCGGCACAGTACCTGCCTGGCAAGCGCAAGGTCCTGAGTTCAATTCCCGGCACCAAGAAAATAAAAAACAACTAAGGTTTTCTTTAGAATGATTTTGTTTTTATTTTTTATTTTTTTTTCCCCAGTACCGGGAATCAAACTCACGACGCTGCACTTGCCAGGTAGGCCCTGTGCCACTGAGCTAAATCCCCAGCCTCTTGTTTTTAGATAAATGATATGGGTTCATTGTTGAAAAATACAAGAAGTACAGAAAAGAATAGATATAATTGCCAAAAATTCATGCAGTCATTATCTTGAAATAACCACTGTCTCATGAGATCCATTCAAGAGTATTCCTATAGGCCTCCGAGGAGTTGCTGGTAAATAACTTCCCGTTAAGGAATAGTACTGTGCATGTGGTTTCCTGTAAAATGTTCGAATATAATGTTAACTTAAAATAAGAGAAAGAAGCCAAGGTGACGTAAGAATTGCTGAACATAGAATAATTATTACCAAGAAGTAGTTGCTAAAACCTCCCTAGAAAATAGGAGAAGATTAAGAAATTGGAATCAACTCCTTTTTTAAAAAAAAAATCTATTTCAGATGCTTTTGATTGACACCCTGCCCTGAAATCAGAAGTAAATTATGTCATACTTCAGCCTGCCTCCTTTTTTCCCTTCTCCCTCGTTTCTTTGAGGTGTTTTCTTTTTTTTTTTTTTTTTTTTTAAGATGATCAGAGCTTTTATTATTTTCTTACTATATCTGTATTCCTCCCTTTGCTTCCTCTGAGTGCTACAGTTCATGGATTCTCTGTCTCTTACCATGGTGCTTCTGTCCTGAGTTCTTTATTTTGTTTTGTTGCCTGGTTGGATGTGTTTTAACATCAAGTGCTTTTTTTTCAGGAGGGCCTCGGAAGTGTTAGCCTCTTTAAAGTTTTGAAAACTGAATTGCCTTCTTTCTTCTCATGCCACCTGACAGGTGAAACAAACCTGTGTGGATTCATTTGGTTCCAGCTGCTAAGGATGAAATCAAACCCCTTGAAATCTCCCTCCCCTACTCCCTCATCTTCTCCTTTGAGACCTCTTCCTCCTGTTTTTCCCATCTGATTGGGTCATCAGCCCTAAGCTGAACTTTTGACACATTTATTTAAATGATGTTCATTGACCCAGGGTCATTTTGGTGTCCATCCTGGTTTGCTCTCAAGGACAAAGTTGAGGAAGTTTTACTGGTCAAAGAGCATTAAAGAGAGTGGGAGTGAACTGCGCACCTTGTCCTGGACCTTGCCTCTTGTCATTCAGCTATCCCAACCTTTCATATCACACTTAACTGTCTGTTCCTTTATCTTCCATGCTTCTAGTAAATAGTCCTCCGAACAGATGTACCATGTCTAATTTGGCACTGTCAAAGGCATTTAGGTCACTTTTAGACGTCGTATCATTAGTGAGTGGGCTGCAGTAATAGCCTTCTGTTGATGCCATTTTTTCAGTGTTTATATTTTGTTAGTCCGTGTTTGCATTACTGATGGTTATATTCCTTCTGGGGCGTTGGTGCCCCAGTGGACACATCTCAGCTCTTTCTGTCATCCCTTCCCTCGTCTTCCGGGCCCTCTCCATCCCCTTCCCATTGGAAAAAGATCTCTCTCCCTACCTCCTATTTTATGTCTTTTATTTTGCTCTTTATTTATATTTTGGGTTTCTCCTATAAGAAAAACTATGTGATATTTAAGCTTGTCTAATTTATTTCTTTTAACTTTATGAAACGCTTTCCCTCTAAATCAGGACACGACAAGGTTGTCCACTATACTGCTCTTATTTAACATTGTCCTTGTAACATTGGCCAGGGCAGTCAGGCAAGAGAAAGAAACAAAAGAGATGTGTACAGGAAAGGAGGAAATGCACCATTATGTGCAGATATCATGATCCAAAAATGTCCACTGAAAGACTCCTAGAATTAACAACCAAATTCGGCAATGTGGCAGGATATAAAATGAACAAACAAAAATCAGTAGTGTTCCTGTACACCAATAGTGAACTCACTGAGGAAGAAATTAGGACAACAGTACCATTTACAGTAGGATCAAGAAAAATTCTTAGGAGTTAGCCTAACAAAAAAGTGAAGCGCCTCTGTAATGAAAACTTTAGTACTCTGAAAAAGGAGATCAAAGAGGACATCAGAAAATGCTAAGATAACCCCTGTTCTTGGGTAGGCAGAAACAAAATACTCAGAATGGCCATATTTCCAAAACTGACAACAGAGTTAATCCCAATCAGCATACCAGCAGCACTCTTCACAGAACTAGAGAAAACAGCCCTAAAATTCGTATGGAACCTGAAGAAACTCAGAATAGCAAAAGTGGTCTTGGGTAACAAGAGTAAAGCAGGAGGCATCGTAATCCTAAACTTGAAGTTGTGTTTTAAAGCTGCAGTGATGGGGGCTGGGGATTTAGCTCAGCGGCAAAAGCGCCTGCCTGGTAAGTGCAAGGTCGTGAGTTCGGTTCCCGGTACCGGAGAAAAACAAAAAACAAAAAAGCTGCAGTGATGAAACCAGCATGGTCCTGGCACAAAAACAGATAGATGGATCAGGGGAACAGAAGAGAGGATGCAGAAACAACCCCAGGCACATTCAGCTGTTCAGTCTCTGGCAGAGGGGCCAGAAACACACGCTGAGGGAGAGATCCCCTCTTCGGTAAATGTGCTGGGAAAACTGGCTGTCTACACGCAGAAGTTTCAGTCTAAATCCGTATCTCTCACCATGCACTGAATTAAAATTAAAATGGATCAAGGACCTAAATGTTAAAACAGAAACCTTTAATCTGCTGGAAGATACAATAGGTAAAACTCTTGAGGACATAGACGTTGCAAGGACTTTCTGAACAGAACCTCAGTGGCACAAGAGATAGCACTGAGATTCAACACATGGGATCATATCAGATGGAAAAGGGAATAACTCAGAGTGAGGAGATGGCATGCAGAATAGGAATGGGAAAGAATGGGAATGGGAAAATTTTTTCCTATTTATTCTTTGGACAAAAGACTAGTATCTGAAATACATAAAGAACTCAAAAAAATGGATCCCATTTTTACAGGATCAATTCCTAGAATTAAATTTTGGTGTCAGCATATAGAATGGTTGAAACTCAACAAAAACAAACAACAAAAAAACCCTGTGAAGTAATGATATGTATGTGTGTGTGAAGTAATGTGGAGACGCAGAAAGCATTTGTGCTGTGTGTGTAAAGATAGAGAGTGCAAGCACACACTCATGCACTGGCTCTTGCAGCTGAGCACTGCCAGTGGCTTTGTCTCTCCTAGTACATCTCCTTCCCCTGCCCCTGCACGGAAACTCCGTATCTGTTACTCCCTTGCTTTTTGTTAGAGTTAATACGTATTTCTGAAATGTTAAACAACATGTTAAGTTTTGCACGTTTTTGTGTTTTGTTTTGTTTTTCTTTAGTACTGGGGATTGAACCCAGGACCTTTGCACTGAGCTACATCCCCAACCCTTTTTTCATTTCTCACTTTTTTTTTTTTTTTTACTTTTTTTTTTTTGAGACAGGGTCTTACTATGTAACCCAGGCTGGCCTCAAACATGCAGCGATACTCCTGCCTCAGTCTCCCAAGTGCTGGGATTACAGGCATGTTCTGTCACGTCTGGCCCTTTTTTAATTTTTATTTTGTGACAGAGTCTCACTAAGTCACAGAATTGCCCAGGGTGGCCTCAGATTTGTGAGCCTCCTGCTTCAGCTTCCCACAGTGCTGGGATTACAGGCGTGCATCACAGCTTTGTTTATTTTTCACCTGTTTATCAATTATATTTTTTGTGTTTCTCTGCAACTTATGCTTTCTGCTTAACATTGAGATTTCTGACGTGTGTGCATATTGATGCCGAAAGCCCTAGTTTATTAATTTGCCCTGCTGAATAGTATTATATTACATTGTGTGGATCTACCATAGTGAATCTTCGTGGATCATGGATATGAGCGTTATTTCTGCTTTTTGGCTCTCAGCATTCAGTGCTTTCTGGAGCATTCATTCTCGGTCTCATTGGGTTTCTTTTAGCACATATGTGTAAGAGGTTCTTGGGAATGTACTCTAAAGACTAAAATTGCTAGGCCAGGTAGTATGCCTGTTTTAGTTAGGCAGCTTCTTAAAATTGAAGCATAATGTTCAAACAGAAAAGGGCTAAAGTCAGGATCGTAGCTCAGTGAGTTTTCCAAAGCATCCATTTATCTTGCTCCCAATATAGAAATCAGACACTCACCAGACCCTCAATTGTTTTGAGTCCTGTCAGTCACAGCCTCCAACACAGCCTTGCTCCCTTGGATAACTACCTACTTGCTGTTCTAATTTAAAATCTAGCTGCAGATTTAGTCTTGGCATGTTTCTGCAATTTACCTAAATGGCAGCGCAGTGTAGGATGGGTCTCGCTGCTTCTGCAGTATGAGAAGTACGAGAAGCAAATGTTTGTGAGCCACACCCAGGTTGCAGCCTGTAGTTCATTCACATGGCTGGGTAGCATGCCATTGTTTAAATATACTGCAGTTTATTTTCCTAGTCTATGCCTGGACAAGTTGGTTGTCTTTAGATTTTTCATACTATAAACAGTAGCCCTATTGGGACTGGGGATTTAGCTCAGCGGCACAGCGCCTGCCTGGCAAGCGCAAGGTTGTGAGTTTGATTACCGGTACTGGAAAAAAACAAAAAACAAAAAACAAAAAAACAAACAGTAGCCCTTTAAATGTTTTTTAATACATGTAGTGGTGCCCAAGTTACAAGTTCTTTGTGGAAAATATATCAAGGTGAGAATTACTGAGCATGTCCTATATATATCTTTAGTTATTCAAGATAGGGCCTGCCCAGCATGGTGGCACATGCCTGCAATCCCAGCACTCGAGAGGTGGGGCAGGAGGACTGCCGTGAGTTCAAGGTCAACCTGGACTACATAATGAGTTCAAGGTCAGCCTAAGCTACATAGCAGGACCCTGCCTCAAAAAACAAATAAACCAAAAAACCCCACAAAATAAGGTAGTGTCAAATAGTGTCCATTTAAAACACTGATATTTTCTCAAATTCCACAGTGGTTATATTCCTTTATATGTGTATGTATATGTATGTGTGTTTATATATATGTATACACACACACACTTTTTTTTTTTTTTTTTAATTAGGACCATCCTAATGAAATTGCCTGTCTTTTTTTTTGGTCTTTTTGAGACAGGGTCTCGCTATGCAGTTCAGGCTGGCCTTGAGCTCACTTTGTAGCCCAGGCTGGTCTCAAACTTGCAACAATCCTCCTGCCTCAGCCTCCCGAGTGCTGGGATTACAGGTGTGCGCCGCCATGCCCGGCTGAAATTGCCTGTCTTAAGAAACAAACTTCTTTTTTCCCCTTGCTCATATAGTACTCTATCAAAGTTTTTTCTTGTCCATGTAATCGGTAAAGAGGCCTTAGAATGAAGGAGAGTTGATACCTGAGACTCTATTTTATAAGCAAACCTCATTAATGCTTGGTTTTCTTTTGCAGCCTGAGAACTCAGATCATTGTTCCCTGCCTGAGGATCTGGTGAGTATTTCTGCATGCTCTGTACTGGAGTTAATTGTGCCTCGGATGATATGCTAAGCAAATGAGAGTAACACTTTGTGAATTTCTTTTTATTTGGTTGCTGATTAAAGACTTTTCAAATGAGCATGGTCACTATATTATCAGATGTCGGTGGTAGTAGTGTTACGGAAACCACTTTACACCCCGAAAATCTGAACTTTAGGGCAGAGGCTGTATTCTTGAGATAGAAGAACTTAGAAAAATATCAGAAGAGTTCTTGGATGTTTATCTGCCACTTAATTTTGCCTTCTGTTAAGAGTCAAGTTGAGGCTTATAATTGTGACTGTCACCTTTCCCCTGTCCTGATCCTATGGATTCCAGGGTCGCGGCAGTTTCTGCATTGTCAGTGCATGCATGGGCTTCCTTCACTTCACACAAACTGGGCAGCTGAGACAACAACAAAGTATTTGCTCACAGTTCTGGAGACGAGGGTCTGAAATCCGGTACCAATGGCTGTGGAGACTGTTCCTTGCCCCTTCCCGCTCCTGCTGGTTGCCAGCAGTGGTTGGCATTTGCTGGAGGGCAGATGTGCTGCTCTGAGCTCTGCCAGCAGTGTGAGTCTTGGCCTCTTCTGTGTCACCTTGTCTGAGTCTCTTTTCTCTAAGGTCCCCAGTCATAGAGTGTTTACAGCTTGCTCTAATCCAGTATGACCTAGTCATAACTACTAACATCTGTAAAGACCCTATTTCCAAATAGGGTTGTGTTCTTTTTTTTTGAGATTCTTGCTATACAGTTGAGGCTGGCGTTGAACTCACCGTGTACTCCAAGCTGGCCTTGACCTTGTGGTGATCCTCCTGCCTCAGCCTCCTGAGTGCTGGGATTAGAGGCATGCACCACCATGCCTGGCCTAGGTCACATTCTGAGGTTCATGGTGGACATGAACTTTTGGAGAACAGTAAGCTAATACAATGAGTATTTGGTTAAATATGCTAAAAGAGCAGTTATATTGCTTGCAGTTTCTCCAGTGGTATACATGAAGGGAGAGTTTCGTTGGCATATTGACACTGTTGTAACTGAGATTGGTGACTGACTAGCAAGAGCAGGTGCTAGTTTAATAGTCATTACTTGTTTCTCCTACGTTATGCAGGAGTTGGGTTGGAACACCCTCAGGTAGGCTGTAGAGAAAATGGGCTCACAGCAGGATGGCAGGCCCACACTTGGGTCTGACTCAGTTTCTCTATCGAGCCATGTGACCCAGAAAATGGAAACGAATAGGAACAGATGATTCATGGTTTTCCAGGGACCTGCCCTCTACACTATTTGATCCAGATGTCAGGAGATGAATACTCAGCTGCTGTTTCTTGGGCCTGAGCTAGGAAGGTGGTGGTGGGTAGAGTCAGGCCTGGTGTACTGCGGAAGGAGCTGGGGTGCCCGTTCTTCGGGTGGAACGTGGGCTGGGGAGGGGTAGCCCAACCTAAAATGAGCGCTGAGGGTGGAGATTTACAGATGCAAATGCTGCCAGGGGCCGAGCAAATAAGATGGATGTGTGAAGCCCTGCATGTATGTTACGGGGTGCTGATTGGGGTTCATGGTAAACTGACAGAAGTTCCCGATTTGGACTCTGAAAAGCAAACAGAAGGCATCTCCAAACTAGATCCACCCTGAGATCACAAGCTCACCAACTTGCTGATAGGTTGTGGCATTTGCTTGGAGCCTGGAGACCGAGAAATGGAGAGTCCCTGGGCTTGAGGTCCTTCTGTATCAGAGTCTGAGTATTCTTGGAGCGTACATTTAAGATTTTGTTTAGTTAGCCAAGACTGACTAATACAGGGATCTGTGGCAGTGTCGCTTTAGAAGGCACATGTGTTTTATTTTCATTGCAGTAGCCACTGTGGGGTGCTTTGATTCATATTTAAGCGACCTCTGGAATGTGATCATACATTTGAAGACTAAATACATTTGAAGACCAAATACAACTTCTTTTGTTCATTTCTGCAGTTGGCTGGTGGTAGTGTATTTTTCCCTCCAGCTCTTTTTAGTAGCTTTTGGCAAAAGCAGTAATGCTTAAAAAAAAAAGCAATCATGCTTGACTGCTGCTTAGGATAATTGTTTTTTAGGTCCAGTTTTTCAGTTTCAGTTATCTTGAGATTCCAAGTGATAAAGGGAGCTGGATGATAGCGGATTATGGCACAGAGGTACATTTTCCACTCCAACTTGCAAACAGGCTTACCATGTAATACAGGGAGGCATCTTAAAAGACCTGCTAGGAGAATTTGGGAGGGGAGGATGCCTACTGGGAAGAATTTTGCCTGGGAAACATTGTCTCTATGTATCATAAGCCATTTTTGTTTTAAATCTATGTGTGCAGAACTCCGTTTCAGTATTGAATGCGTTGGGGGAAGAGACAGTATTAGGGTTAAGGATGAATGAAATGAAGATAGCCATCTGTCCTTGGCATAATCCGTATGTACATTTCCTCTCTGCCCCTGTCTCCTTCCTCCTACCGGTGCATTTCAGAGAGTGTCGGAAGTTTCCAACCACTGGTGGTACTCCATGCTCATCCTACCTCCTTTGCTGAAAGACAGCGTGGCAGCGCCTCTGCTCTCTGCCTACTACCCGGACTGTGTGGGCATGAGTCCTTCCTGCACCAGCACGAACCGCACTGCCACCACCGCCTCCGCCACCACCACTGGCAGTGCCAGCCCGGGGCGGCTGGAGCCCTCCAAAGGCGCCCCTTCTGTGCTTGGTGAGAGCTGTGCTAGTCTTCTCTCCTTTCCACCCCCCTTGTATTTCCCCACAAATGTAAGGGAAAGCAAAGGCAAAAGATTTTTTAAAAATTGTCTGAGACTCTATATAAAGCACCTTATTGTCTCATCCCTATCACATCAGTGGATTCAGCCAATGCATTTTGTAGAAAATGTCTGAGAGAAAAATTATGTTTGCACTGGACATAAACAGGCTTTCAATTGTCCTGAAATTCCTAACAATGCAACACAACGGTTTATATGACATTTATGCTGTTAGGTATTAGAAGTAACTTAGAGATGATTCCAAGGCTGAGTCTAGGTTATATGTAAATACCGTGCCACTTTATATAAGGGACTTGAGCAGCCAGGGATTTTGATCCCTAGGATGTCCTGGAACCAACTGCTCAAGGATACTGAGGCTTGATGACTGTGCTGTGTGTCAGTCAGGTCACTGGTAGTGTGCAGTTAAGTTTTCACTCACTAACTTGGACAACCCACAACATTAATCTATTGATTGCCTACAGGGTTTAATGAATGTCACATTGAAAGCTGGGTAGCTGTATAAGTTAATGAGTACAGGAACACTGACTTACGAGAAGAAACACCAGTTTTGAACTGTATGAATAGCACTTTTTTCTCTGTACCTCTGATGATCCCACTGATAATCAACTCTCAGAAGAATTCAGAACTTCAGGCTAGCGCAGGTTAGGTAAATTTTACAAAGTACCTTTTCAGTAATGCTGACTGTGGACTGTAAAGCAAGGAAGCTGTAAGATCCTGTCTCTTCCACCACCTGTGCATGAACAAACGGTATTTTTGACAGTACAAACAGATTTTTACATTGCAGCCCTATCCTAAAGTCTCTAACTGGCAACACTGGACTCTCTCAAAATGTGTATGTGAAGATCCCAGTTAAGGTGGTGTTTAAGGAAGGTGTGATGTAATAGCACTGAAACTCTTAGTGCGAGTGTGCATTTATGCAGGGCAGTGTGGCAGTGTGCATCCAAAACCTTAAAGTAGATTCCCTTGGACTTAGTAGATACCCCTGTTGGCTGTAGGAAGGTACCCTAAGTAAATGACTGAATGAGTCAAGGCTTTATGTGCAAAGAAATGTGCTTTGGCATTGTTGATAATAGTGGAATTATATTATGTAGCCGTTGAAGTCTTGTTTATTGATGTGGGAAAATGCTTATGATATTGGAAGTTTTAAAAATCAGATTAGAAAACAGCAGTCTTACAGCATTTCCCTCCAGCTTTGTGAAAGTAAATGTCTGTTATATTAATATTCTCTACTCATTGAAGCAGAGACAGAGTGCGCCCCTACATGGAAGCCCATCCTTGGGACACAGTGATGATTCCATTTTGTAATAGGAAACTGCGCAAAAAAAGTTATTTGGGACATGTATTTCCATGAGGAGCTGTTTATTGCGTATAGTTTTAGTCTTGCAGGATGAAGGTCTAGAGATCTGTTGCACAGCAGTGTGAATATCCATTCACTTTAAGTGGCTAAGGTGGTAAATTTTACAAAGTACATTTTCAGCACCATTAAAAATTGTTTCCAAAATTTCCCTACTGTGGAAATGGTGTGGATAACTAAATGGTGTGGGTCACTGGAGGAGAGAGGTTGGGGAAAAGGTTTTGCTCTGTGTGCATTGCCCACTTGGACAGAAGAAGCGAGTTTTTGTGCAGGTTGGATGCGGAGCGTGTCCAGGCTGCCCTTCTTGGCTTGCTTTTGTTCTTTAAGTCTCCTGGAGCTGGAGGTTGCAGCTTGTGGGAGGTGCCTGCTTGTGTCTGCTCCCAGTTCCAGGCATGAACCGGTACTTCCAGCCTTTCTACCAGCCCAATGAGTGTGGGAAAGCCCTGTGTGTGCGGCCCGACGTGATGGAACTGGACGAGCTCTATGAGTTTCCTGAGTACTCGCGAGACCCCACCATGTACCTGGCTCTGAGAAACCTTATCCTCGCCCTGTGGTACACAAACTGCAAAGTAAGTAAGGCTATGCTCAGCACCCAGTGTGGGCGGAGCGCTTTCACTGGAGGAGAGACGCTGCCTTGGGGAGGGAACCTTTACAGCACCATTCTCAGCCTGGGCACTGTTACCGTTTGGGGTGGATAATTCTTAAGGGGCAGGAGATGTTGTCCTGTGCACGGTGGGACATTTAGCAGTGATCCTCGCCTCTACTCCACATGCCGGGAACACTGCCCCGTTGGGACAACCAAATACGTGTTGAGCCTCCCTGGTCCAAAATGTATGAAATTCTCCAAAATCTGAAACTTTCTGAGCACTGTGTCAGCACTCAGACTTTGGAGCATTTCAGATTTCAGATTCTTGGATTAGGGATGCCTAAGCAGTGTGTTTCTAGACTTTTCCAAATGGGGTTGGTGACAAGAAGTAGAGGACAGGCCTGGGGTGGGGACCCCTTCGGTGCCTGTTCTAAATGTCACGTCCTGGGCTGAGGCTGAGGCTTTGTTCAGCTGAATCTGAAACGGACAGGGTCTGCCCAAAGCTGGGGCAACCAAGAAGGTGTAGGTTCCTAAACAGTACCCTGACCTGTTTCTAGTGGTGAGTGCCAGCTTTGCTGCTGCCAGAACCTGGATTTCTGGGGCAGCCTGGATTTTTAGTGGCCTTTGACTTGGGGAAGTGATGCAGTCTGCCACCATGTCCCTTGCAGCAGTCATTTCCTGTGAGGGGAGACTTAGGTTGCGGTGCAAATTGCTGCATCTCTCATTCGACCCTTGCTTCTTTTATTCTTGACCTGGCAAACCTCCCTTTGTTTTTCCTGTCTTAATGATAAATGTTGGATGTGAGTTATTCTGGAGTTTTATTATTATTGTTACAATATTATTATTGTTATTGTAAAATATACATAAAACTTAACTGCTTAACCATTGTAAAATGTGCGGTCCAGTGGCACTAAGTCCATACCCGGTGTGGTACAGCCATCACCACTGTCTAGGTCCAGAGCTTTTGGATGACACCAGGAGGAAACCTCATACCTAGTCATTTCCCATCCCCACCCCAGGCCCAGCCTTTGGTAACCACTAATCTACTTTCTCTCTCTGTCAATGGGCCCATTCTGGATATTTCATATAAATGGAATCATACAGTATTTGGCCTTTTGTGAGTAGCTCTTTCACTCAGTGTCATGCTTTCCAGGCTCATCCATACTGTGGCATGTGTCTGAACGTCATTCCATTTTACGATGGACTAATACTCTGTCGTGTAGATATATCACCTTCTCCTCATCCACCCATGCATACTGCATTGTTTCCACTTTTTGGCTATTTGAATATTTCTGCTCTCAGCATTTTGTTTGAACTTGTGTTTTTAATTCTTTGGGGTATATCCCTAGGAGTGGAATTGCTGGATCACAATAATTTTATGCTTAACTTTCTGAGAAACCAGGGTTTAAAAAAAAAATTTACCGTTAAGTTGACAAATAAAATTATATCTATGTATAATATATAACATGACATTTTGAAATTTGTATATATTATGGGATGGCTCAGTCAAGCTGTTTAATATATGCACAGGCTTACATATTTTTTGAGAACATTAAAAAATCTGTCAGTGATTTCAGGTACATAATATGTGTTACTAACTACAGTCGCTATGTTATACAATAGATCTCTTGAGCTTGTTCCTCCCTAACTGAAATTTTTACTTTTTGACCTATACTTTCTCACTTCCCACCCCTGCCAGTCCCTGTGAACTCCCACTGTGCTCCCAACTTCTGTGGACCCAGTTTTTAGATTCTACATGTCAGTGAGATCATAGAGGATCTGCCTTTCCGTTCCTGGTTTTTCATTTAACATAAGGTGCTCTAGGTTCATCCACCTTACGGCAAAGGACAAGAGTTCCTTCCTTGTTAAGGCCGACTAACATCCCATTGTGTAAATACACTATTTTTTTCACTATCCATTCATCAGTTGGTGGGCCCTGAGTTGATTCATATGTTGGCTGCTGTTACGCCACAAGGAATGTGGTGCAGATAGCTCAGTGACACACTGATTTATTTCCCTTGGGTATATACCCTGTAGTGGATTTGCTAGATAGTAGTTGCAGTAAAAAATTAAATGGTGGTTCAGCTTTCTGCGGAACTTTGGAACTGTTTTCATGACAAGGGTGCTAATTTACATTCCCACCATCTGTGTTCAAGGGGGCCCTTTTTTCCACATCTTACCAGCGCTTGGCACCCCCTGGCCCCCGTGCTGGGGATCAAGCCAGGCCCTTGTGCAAGCTAGGCAAGTGCTTTGCTGCTGATCTGCATCTCTGCTCTTGTTTTGCTGTTTTGATAGTAGCCATTCAGTGAGGTGATGTATCATTGCGGTTTGACTTTGCATTTCCCTGGTCATCGGCGATGTTGGACGTTTCCTCACATACAAGTTGGCCACATATCTGTCTTTTGAGAAATGCCTATTGAGGTTCTTCGCGCTCTGCCTTCTTCTTGCGGTTCTGGGGATCTGGTTCAGGACCTCATGCATGTGCAGCAAGTGCTCTGTCACCAAGCCTCATCCCTGGCTCCTACTTTGCCCACTTTTAAGTTGGGATATTTATTTTCTTGTTATTGATTTGAATTCCTTGAGGTTTTTTTTCCTTTTAACAGTTTTGGTTTTACCTCCAAACACACAGGAAGCTCTTACTCCTCAGAAATGCATTCCTCATATCATCGTCCGGGGCCTTGTGCGCATTCGGTGTGTTCAGGAAGTGGAGAGGATACTTTATTTTATGACGAGGAAAGGTCTCATCAACACTGGAGTTCTTACTGTGGGAGCCGACCAGTATCTTCTTCCTAAAGACTATCACAATGTAGGTGACGTGCTTCGTAATATCACTGCTGTTGGTCATGATGAAATACCAGGGTGTTTGCTGTTAGTAATACTAGCAAAACTACATCACCATAAAACTTACACAGCCAAGACTTTTGTAGAATATATTTCTCCAAAGAAGAGAATATCAAGTGTAGTTTCTCCGTACTGCAGAAGAAAATGGGGGTGGGGGTGGGGAGAAGGGATTAAGCAGTACTACCGTAGGCACTTCATTCCTTTAGGAATGTAACTTTCTAAGGACTTCAAAGAAATGTAGATGAGCTAATGTCACTTGGTAGTTAGTACCTTCCGGAATGACTCTAGCAGAGCATTGTCATCCTTGCTGTAATTGGAGATTTGTTTCTTTTCTTTTTTTCAGAAATCAGTCATCATTGTTGGGGCTGGTCCAGCAGGGCTCGCAGCTGCTAGGCAACTACATAACTTTGGAATTAAGGTAAGATTTTGGGGATGTGTAGGTGGAAACAGATGGTTAATTGCTCCTTTGGTCCAAGTTTTCAAAGATTTAGAAACTAGATCTTAATTTTAATGAAGAATATTAAATGCAGTATGCCTTTACAACAGACCCTAGAAAAGTTGTAGCATTTGAGAATGGTTTAACAAAAGAAAGGTAGAATAAGATAGAAATTCTCACAGCTTCAGAGAGAGTTTTAGATTCTCATGAGCAAGTCAGAGGAAATTCTAACTTCATGTTAAAGCAAACGTTCTTGACAGGTTATCATTAACACAGTAGAGGAGATAGTTTGAGTTGAAGACAGCATGGAAATTTACTGTTTCTTGGACAGTTTCTGAAATACCCAGTTTTTCTGGTGCAAACCAAAGATCTGCTTTAAATCTTAGTTGGGAAAAGAAAAATCTTTGCTTTTGGAAGCAAATAATCAGTTCACTGGATGAGATAGGATTATATGGCTTTTGTGGTATTACGGGTATTTAAGGGCAGCTTGCAGTTGCCAGTTTTTTTATTCCAGTTACAACAGGCCAAAATAGAGCCCATGATACACAAAAAATTGTACGATTCAATATCTGATTTCCATTAATCTATTTAGTCACTTCCTAGATTTTTTGATGTGCTAGTTCTGACATATTTCTCGGGGTTCAAGCTTAATTTGAAAGTGCTTGCGTAGAATTGCATTTGCGTTTTCACTGCTCTCTCTCTGGCTAAAAAAATGATGCTTCGTTTTTCACAATGAAGGTTTTTGAAACAATTTTCTGAGAAAAATTTCTCATAGCTGTGACTAAGAGATTTCTCTCCTGGTTGGAGGGAAGACCACATCTGAGGATTACATTATACTGCTGACAAAGCACGAGTCTGAGTTTGATCTATAAGAAGTGTGCTTGCTTTTTGAAATATTTTCTCTGTGGTATTAAACTAGAAAATATCTTAGGTGATTATTTCAACATTAGATATAAGGGCCAACCTTTTTTGTTCGTGCTTTACTTGAAAAACATACAAAGTATATTGCCGGGAGGGTTATTGATGTTCTTAAGTCAATAGAGGCTATCTTTAACATTCAGTCTTCCTCTTAGAGGGTAGAAGTGAGAAATGGATGGTTCGGTGTTCAGATGAAGTCAGAGTAAGGGGATGGGGAGGGAGGTACCATGACTTGGAGCCTTCGTAGTTAGAGAAGTGTTTAGACCTGAGAAAGAGTGTCCAGAGAACCCCTGTTACTCTTCTCAAGTGATGAGGGAGACAGCTGGGGGACCGTCCATCCCCCTAAAGGTTGGGAACAGAAATGGTTGGGGATAGAAATGGATTCCTGTGAGTAACCTGAGAGATGGCTAAGTCAGGGGTCTGTTCTTGAGCAATTCAAAGTAGTGCTTATGGGATCCAGAAGTGAAAGAGCTGGTCTTGCAGTAAGTAAGAGTCCCATTTTCAGCAGATAACCCAGGGAACTGAGGCACTTCGACTTCCAGGGCTACAGGTGAGATGTGGCTTGTCCCCTGTAAGAGTAGCTTCTTGTCCCTGTGCATTAGAAATGTGAAGATAAATAGCCTGGCAGTGGGACACATTTGTTCAGGCTGACTCCTGAGGTCATCCTTATACCCAGTGGGAGAGTTTTGTTTTTTTTTTTGGTTTTTCTCCGGTACCGGGAACCGAACTCACGACCTTGCGCATGCCGGGCAGGCGCTTTTGCCGCTGAGCTAAATCCCCAGCCCCAATGTGGGATAGTTTTTTTTAAAAAAATAATAGTCATGCCTTAGGTTCTTAAGTTCTGTTTGCAATGCCAAAGGAATTCTTCCTGGATGCATAGATATTTATAGGAGAATCAGTTCTTTAGCCCAGTTGTTCATTTCACTTACGGAATATTACTTAGTAAAAGCTTTCAAAGTTCATTTCATGCATTAGCCAGTAAAGCCATTACCTGGTTTGAGAGGAAACAGTGGGAGGGATTCCTCTAACAGAGCGGTCAGATTCTCCTTATCAGAACCTGATTGCTCTGAGCGTGTGCTTTGGCTTCTGTTCAGACTCAAGTAAAGTTGCAGCTTGAGAAACATAATAGATTATGGAAGTAATTTAATACCATCATTCTGCATTTTGTGATACTCTCCCTGGTGTGACTACACTGTCCTACTTGGATGCCCTGCTTGTCTTTTTAGGTGACTGTCCTGGAAGCCAGAGACAGAATTGGAGGCCGAGTGTGGGATGATAAATCTTTCAAAGGTGTCACGGTGGGAAGAGGACCCCAGATTGTCAATGGCTGTATTAATAACCCAGTAGCACTAATGTGTGAGCAAGTGAGTTTCTTTAAGATTTGCATTGTGGACAAAGAAAAGAAAAATTGTCTTGGTTTGCTTGTACATAGTGCAGTGTTAATATGCATCTGGGGATATAGCTCATTGGTAAGAGCACTTGTCTAGCAGGTGTGAGCACCCAGATTCCATCCTCAGCAGCAACAAAAGATCCACAGTATTAGTATACTTTGAACCTAGACAACATACAACAGCCGCTTATCCTCTCTGCAGAGTAAATAGGAACAATGAAAAGTCTGCTTTTCTATGAAGGCATGTAAAAGTTTTTCTGTTTTCCAAGAGCTTTAATTTTACTTGTGTGTTATTTGCAGGCCACTTGATTAGTTCACAATTTGGGTTGCCAGATTTAGTAGATAGAATGATAGGGTTCTTAATTTTTTGTTGCAAATATGTCCTAAATATTTCACTGGAAGCAGGACCTGGTGGCATATACCAGTATTGCAGTGGGAGAGGCTGAGACAGGAAGATCACAAGTTCAAACCCAGACTAGGCAACTTAGGGACTTAGTAAGACCCTCTCACAAAAAAAAAAAAAAGAATTGGGGTTGGCATTGTAGTCCAGTATGAAGGCCCTGGGTTCAGTCCCTGTGGGATATTTTGCATGCAGTATTTGGGGGCATCCCTAGTACTTTAAAAAAATGTTTGCTGAAAGTGAATTAACTAGGTGTTCTGTCTGTTATCTGGCAGCCTGGCTGGGCCAAGGTTTTCTCTCTAGACATTTACTGATAGTAAACCAGTTTCTGCGTCCCTGAGGGTTTGTGTGTCTGTGTGTTCATTTCCGTGACGGTCCACAGGGGAGGCATAGTGTCTCATGAAGGCAGTAACTGGCAGCTTAGGGCACATGGCACGCGAGCAGCGGCTGCACCCGCATGTCCTGGTACATGCAGGCATCCTGGATACCATGCGGTTTTCTGGCTGCCTCGCTTTGCGGCTGTTCCCCGTGAAGCACATTGAGCTTTACTTTTGAGTCTTTTCCATGACAGCTCTGTCTATTTGCAGCTTAGAACCTGTGAATATTTTTTCCCTGGGAGAATGTTCACCTTCTTATTCTTATTATTTTGAAGCTTGGCATCAGCATGCATAAATTTGGAGAAAGATGTGACTTAATTCAGGAAGGTGGAAGAATAACTGACCCCACCATTGACAAGCGCATGGATTTTCATTTTAATGCCCTCTTGGATGTTGTCTCTGAGTGGAGGAAGGATAAGACTCAGCTCCAAGATGTCCCTTTAGGAGGTACGGGGAGAATGGTGTTCTGCTGTGCGTCTCAGTCGCGCTCTTACTAAGCTTGACAAGTGGCAGCACGGTTCCTGCGTGAGCCTGGCCGCTTGCAGTAGGGAGGACCCTTACACCAGTCCCGTTGGGACGATGGGCTTACCTGGTGCCTCCAGTGCTCCTCCGCGTGCCTGCATAGGTGAGCCTTCCTTTACCCAATAGCTGGCGTTTTACAGTCATCTAAATGTTTAACTTTAAATTGCTCGGAGGCACTTACTCTTAGGGAAACATGGTAAGCCCTACGTGAATAAATTGTCCCCCTGTAACATGTTTTCTAGGTAAAGGTTTCTGTATAGGGTTTTTCTTTTCTTGCAGCAGTAGGTTATGATTTTTTCCAGTGTATTTTGCTTCAGAAAGGGTATTATAATTTAAGAATTTCAATTCAGAATATTCGGTTTGGGTGATTCAGTGGAGAGCATTAACCACAACATGGTGAGCACTCGAGTGCCCGCAGTGACTCCTTGCCCGAGGGTGCCAGCAGAAGTTTAACGTGCCGCTGCTTAAAATAGGGGCTGGGGATTTAGCTCAGCGGCAAAAGCGCTTGCCTGGCAAGCGCAAGGTCGTGAGTTCGGTTCCTGGTACCGGAGAAAAACCAAAAAAAAAAAAAAAAAGACCCTGTCTTAAAATATTCATGTAACCTACAGTTTGGTGCCCTGTGTTCATTTGTCGTTCTTGGAGGCATGGCATTTATTGAAATGACAACATTTAATCTCAATTTGTAAGGTGTTTATTTGCTGTGATTCTGTGTTCTCTTGCAAAGGGGGATCTCGGTTGTTGAGACTGATACATGTTTCATTTCATATGAGGCAAACGTCTCAGTAGTAGGGATGATTTGTCTCTCCTTTTCAGCATCCCCCTGAGAGACTGACCCCCTGCTCTGATCACTCTGGGAAAGTGTCAAAAGACATCTTAACAGAACATTTTCAGAAATGAGCTCCAGCTGACAGATCACCCTGACTCAGATGCTGCAGTGCCCAGACCAAGTGGTTAGTTGCTGAGTTCTCTGAAGTTGACAACAGTTACTTAGGCTGGCTTGCAGGACGCTCTCAGAATTAGTCCTGCACCTGTCTGGTGGCTGCTCGCTGGGCCTTTCTTTATATTTCCGAGTTACAAAATTTAAAAAATTGATGATCTACTTTGCCGTGGCCTTCCTCTAAAGTCACTAAGGAAGGTGCGGCAGTCCTGTACAAGTATTTTATGAAAAAGCTTTCACGGTACTATGCACATCTGTATATAAAGGTTATAGTTATATTCTACCTGTCACGATCTTGGACACTGAGCTCTCACTTCAGTAGCATGTAGCTGAAAGAAACAAAATATAAATACTAGGAGTCCAGAGTTGATTTCACAAAGCATGTGTACTAAACTCTCTAAATATTACTTACATAAAAAATTACCTGAAGACCTTTCCCAGGCTGTTTATACTTAATTTTATATTCTGTTCTAACAGTCTTGGTTCTTTCCCATCCACTAAAGTGACAAGTGGAGGACATAGCAGCAGGCAGGAATAGGGCTGCTACAAAAGGCACCAGTAGTAGCCAAGAGCCCAGGGACCTAGGGACAAAACCCTCACATGAACCTGGAGGTCTCTTGGCCATCTCTGTGTTGTGATCGAGTGTAAGAATTGGGATTTTAACAAGAAGCTTTACTTGTAAAAAAAAACAAAACAAAACAGAAAAACGAAAATTAACTGGTACTCAGCTCTGTTTCTAGTTGGCATGATGCTCTGCAGGAGCTCAGAGTCTGTGATGTAGACGCTGAGTGGTTGTCATCGCTAGAAAAATGAGAAGTCGTCCATACTTAGACGCTTGGAATTAGACATGAGGCCTGAACCCTCGCCTCACCTACAAGGCCCCTAGTTACAAAGATGGTAGTTAACTGATTTCACAGGGCTGTGTCTATGTAAAGTTCTAGTTATATGGGACTGGTGACAGGGAACCATCCTGGGGCCTACAGGGCAGGATGGAAGGGGAGGGTCTGGGAGGGGCAGGCTCTTCAGGGCTAGACTTTACCAGGAAGATTAAGTAACTGCTTAAGTGGACAGATAGCAGTCACCACCTTGGAAAAGACTAACATGTGCTGGCCCTGCTTGGCTACGCCTATTGAAATTGATTACTCAGTCCGCAGGGAAGCAGTTATTAAAGGTATCGCGGCGGAGGGGCAACGTGGGGCAGTCTATATTCTTGGCTGGGGAGACTGCAGCCGGTGGTTTGTCGTTGAGGTGAGATGTTACACGAACTTGACTTTGAGATGATGGCAGTAGGACTCGATAGGAAATGGTAGACCTCTGTGTGTGTAGGTGTGTTTATGGGAGTGGGAGCAAAAGAAGCAAGTTTTTCAAGTAAGAATAAATGAAACATTCTTGCAGATATAGAACCCCCAGAATGTTGTTTCCACTAAACCTTCACATCCGGAGATAAATCAACCTGATAAGAGAGCCCTTTCACCCAGCTTTACTTGGAGAAAGATTTTGGGTTTTGCCAGGTGGAAGATATGGGTTGGGCAGAATCATAGTAAAGCTGTTTTTCTCTGCTTTGGTCCTTCTGCAGAAAAGATAGAGGAGATCTACAGAGCTTTCATTAAGGAATCTGGTATCCAGTTCAGCGAGCTGGAAGGGCAGGTGCTCCAGTTCCACCTCAGTAACCTGGAATATGCCTGTGGCAGCAACCTCCACCAGGTGCGCAAGCGTTTGGGAAACATGCTTGGAAAATACTTGCTTTGCCTATGTGCTGCTTGTAGATTTTTTTTTTTGTACTGAGAAGTGAACTCAGGACCTTGTGCTTACCAGGCAAGCGCTTGTGCTGCTGAGCTATATCTCCAGCCCAACTTGTAGATCTAAGTATCGAATTGGTGCTGGCTTGGATAAACAAGCAGGAGTGACTCTGTTGCCCAGAAGTTTGATTACCACAACTTCAGGGCATTATTAATCCCACACTGATTTTTTTGGTTTTAGAGACAAGACCTCAGTACATAATTCAGGCTGGCTTTAAACTCACTACGTAGCCCAGGCTGACCTCAGACTTACATTGATCCTCCTGCCTTAGCCTCCTGAGTGCTGGGATTACAGATGTGTAGCACTATGCCCGGCCCCACACTGGTTTTAACTTATTTGTTTTAAGCCAGAAAAATCCTTCAAGTCCTGTGTGAAGATGCTCCATCTACAAAACCTGAGAGAGTAGGACTGCTGCTGAAACAGGACAGGGCCACGGGCCCCCTCCTGTGACTACCCCCCACACTCTTGGTCCTCTGTAGAGGCCCTGGGGTCATTTCTGTGGAACTGTGGAGCCTGAAAGCACTTTTCTTAGGAAACTAAAATATAGCATCCTTGCAGTTCTAGCCTGATTATCTTGTAGAAAATAAATTTAAACTTGCTGTGTTCATTTAACCACCTGTGAACCTAGCACTCCAACATTCTGTATTTTGAATAGAAACTCCATAGATAATTGAATGTGTTCCCACTAGATTCTGCATTACAATTGGGATTGTACCATTTTGCAAAATCACACTGGGTTTCGCCCTGTATGGGGCTTTCTGTATTTTTTGTTTGTTTGTTTTCTTTCCGGTACTGGGAATTGAACTCATGACCTTGTGCTTGCCAGGCAGGTGCTGTGCCACTGAGCTAAATCCCCAGTCTGTGGGCTTTCTTGCAGAGGAGAGCTAGTGGGTATGTTTACTGCGGAGTTGATTGAAGGCACTGTCAGCCCATAGAATTCTCCTTTGCCAGAGTTGTGAACATACAGAATCAACTTGTGTATTTTAAAATCAATGACTCTTACCCATGCCAAAGTGATGCAGAGCTTTTGTTCTGAGATACACTGTCCTCTGCATCACGGAGAGAGTCTCTTCTGCCCAACAGTGACAGTGAGTCCCTTCCGCCTGGGCTGCTGTGTTTCTCCTCCCCTTCCTTGATCTCTGCTGCAGAATTGGTGGCCCTGCCCTCCTGCTTTGGATGTGTGTTCCGGCCTGGAGCTCCTTTGGTAACCCTCGGGTACAGGCTTGAAGATTTACACTGCCGGTCCCAACACTTCCTGTTGTTTCCCAGGTGTCTGCTCGCTCCTGGGATCACAATGAATTCTTTGCCCAGTTTGCTGGTGACCACACTCTCCTGACTCCCGGGTATTCTGTAATCATTGAGAAATTGGCTGAAGGGCTGGACATTCGGCTCCAGTCTCCGGTGAGAGTTGGCAGGGCTGGGAGGCTATGGCTTTGCCTTGTCTTGAGATATGGATATTTGGGGCATATGATTCTCAGCAGACAGGTTTTGCTCACATGCTCTGGTATTTTCCTGGTATAGTTAGAGCCTGTGGTCCCAGCATTGTCACTGTCAGGTCACAGCTACTGTTTGGAAACCATAGCCCATGTGCATGTTCATTAATAAAATATTTAAGTTGCTCACAGCCTTTCAAACCCAATGCAGCTATTTTCACTTTGAAGTTTTCCCTTCAAATCTTTAGCTCAGTGGCTTGATATTATAGACTGTTGCAATAATAGAGGCGATTGTGTATTTTTAACTTTCTACTGTATCATAAAGTTTTCCCGTATTTTGATATGATGTTTATAAATCTTAATTCCATGAGTTCAGCTGTAAGAGTTGCTTAGATCACTGCATGCGAGGGATTGAGTTCCCGTAGCTTTAGAGATGTAAACTTACCTACTGGAAATTACATAGGACCCTGCGTCAGATGGTTCCAGCCCTCATTTCTTTTGTAATTGTCTGTGTTGGGCAGGTCCAGAGCGTTGATTACACTGGGGATGAAGTGCAGGTCACCACGACAGATGGCACAGGCTATTCTGCACAAAAGGTAAGTGCTGGCCTTCCCTGGGTCACACTCCTTGCTGCCTGCCTGGGGCTGTGGGAAGTCTTTTCCCATGGCATAGTTTCCCTGTGGTGGTCTCCCTGGAGCTTTGTTGGATTTCTGACAGATTAGCTGTGTCCACTTAATTGTGTATAGATGTGCAAATCCGATTGAATTGATCCAACTCCATCTGGATTCATGGCAGGTGGAATTTAATTAATGTTCCTCAGAATGCCTTCTGTGGTATATTGGTCTGAGAGTTAAGCAAAAAAAGAAATTTTTTGGCCAATCTGCTCTATAGTCCCAGCTCTCTGAGAGGCTAAGGCAGGAGGATTACAAATTTAAGCCCAGTCTGAGCAATTTAGGGGTTTAGTGAGACCCTGTCTCAAAATTTTAAAAAAGGGCTGAGTCTGTAGCTTAATGTAAAGGCCCTGGTTTCAAAAATTCCTTAGCCAGCGGCTGGGGATGTGGCTCAGTGGTAGAGCTCTTGCCTTGCATGCAAAAGGCCCTGGTTTGATCCCCAGTACCACAAAAAAAAAGTTTTTTTCCTTAGCCAAATAATATAGCACATTCCTTAGCAATGTGCTATACTCCACTTCAAGGTTAAAAGGAATATATTAAAGGCTCCAAGAAGTCCTGAATTAAAGAAACCTGTTTTCTTTTAAATCTGTGCTTTTTACCATGGAACCTTTTCTACATCAAAACAATAAAAAAGAAAAATTGTGTTTTCATTTTGAAGCTATGCTTTTTTTTAAAGAGGTAAAAAACAAAATAACAACAACAAAGACAAAAACAAAATACAAAAAAATAAAAACAATCCAGAATTTAGCTACACTTTTATGTAATTTAAATACTCTTATGTACCTTTTTGTAGACAGTCTCATGAGGTGTATAGTAGTAAACCCTGTGCTGACATCGCAGGAGATTTCTGTAGCACTGGAGAACAGAGGCACGGCACTGGCTTGGGGTGGAGAGGTCTGATAACCCTCGGAAGCTGTCTCTCCTCCCCAGACTCGCTGCCTTTTGCTCTTCCTGGTCCTTGATACTCTTCCTGCAGTGCAGAATTGCATGTTGCCTGGGAAAGACAGGCCTAGAGGATGAGTTGGGTGGGGAGCATCCTAATATTGTTCTTGCTGCTAGCTGGCCGGGAGACAGGGCCTCATAGCGTTTCTCAGCCCAGGCTGCAGGTTGGAATCCCCTGGGAGGTGCTTGCAGGAAAAGGTGCACAGTGCACCCTGCTAAGATCCTCACTGGGTCTCACTGGTTGTGTTTCTAACTCTTTCCGATTCCACTCGGTGGTGTGGTTGGGTCACGAGGTGCCGTGTCCTTGTCTGTGTGCCTGTCATATCCTAAGGTTCTTCCTAGTACGAAACCTTTCTTAAAGGCCCACCTTTTAAAATTGCAGGTCAGCTGGCAGTCGAGCCTGTTTCTGATCTCAGCAGGGGGAGTACAGGACAGCACCCTGGTTGTGCTTCCTTTTCCTGGTCACCCTCTACTGGCCCACACCCCGCTTATGCCCAGTGCATGTGCCATCTGTCTTTATATTCTAACCTTGCAGAGAAATGAGGGCATAGCTGCAGAATGCACTTCAAAATGTTTAAGACAAAACAAAAATTTTGTTTTGAGGCAGGGTCTCACTGTGCAGTTCAGGCTGGCCTTGAGCTCACTTTGTAGCCCAGGCTGATCTTGAACTCAGAACAGTCCTCCTGCCTCAGCCTCCCGAGTGCTGGAAGTATTTTTATTTTTATGTAGCTAGCACTCAGCAGTATGTATTTGAAGTCTCCCCAAATGTGAGTGGACGCTGTCCAACCTCCAATGATAGGCCTAACCCTGGACAAACTGTAACTCAAACTGGGTGGTTTCCACTGAGGCCTAGCATTCGTTCGCGGCTGGAATGTGTTCATATCATTTACCTCCTTGTTTACTCAACTTTTTGTGCTTTTGGAAGCTTTTTTTGTCACAAAGAAGACAACTAGATTTTTTTTATTTCCTTGCAGTTCTCCTATATCATTCAGATGCTAATTTTTGTTATTTTATGGTGGTGGTTTTGGTCACATGGAGGCTGTTCTCCATGAGCAAATGTCAACTTCTTAAGGATACAGAGCATGTTTTCCACCTTATAAAATTCTTGTGTGGCAGAAAATAGTTACAGAAGTCACAGAAAGGAGGCGCTGCTTTCTGTGATCCTGGAATTAGGGTGACGTCAAACATACGAAATCTTGGGTAAGGGATGAGGTCAATGGGATGCTTGGTTCAGCTCCATTCCACTCTCATCCTGTGGATACTGAAAATGAACACATGTACACACCTGCACACCTGCATGCGCACATGCACACATACACAATGACACACTCTCCCCGGCCTCCTGGCAGCCGAGGCCAGGCCTGGCCAGCCCCCCATCCTTCTTGCCTGCGCCTGGTCGGGTGTGTTTGGGCTTTGCCCGTACTGCCTCTGCTGATAGGCACAGGGTCACTGCACTTGGTTTTTTGGGAGCAGCGACAGACAGGAGGAGTTCCAGGATCCAGCTGTCAGCCACAGGGAGTCAAGAAGAGGGCAGAAGGGGCCTTGTTGGCCGGTAGAGGTGGCTCTTCCTGATGGTAGCTCTTCGATGGCCTGGTTTTATGATGTGGCTTTGAGACTCATTCGTGACTTAAAACTTACTGTTTCCTCAGCCCTTCCAAATCAGGCCTTGTAGAATTACTTTCTCCTTCAAAAAAATGGTGTGGCTTTCTAGGATTATAATCTTCATGTTGCAGTGTGCTTCTATCATTTATGAAGCACAGCATATATCTTAGTTTTAATTTTAAACATTGCTCAGATTCTCCAAGGTTACTAGAGCAGGTCTTTGCTGTGGAGCTTGCCATGTGCTAGTATCAGGAACAATGCAGGGAATTCTCTTAACCCCGTGTTTGGGGCTGTTTCCTTTTACAGCCCTACTTTTCAGGTGTGGCCTTGGCGCGCTCTTCTGATGCAGAATTACTTATTGTTAATCACAGGGCCTTTGTACACATTCCTCCTTGTGGGTGCCGCTGCTCAGCCAGGCACCCTTGAGCAGTGAGCAGCCTGCCTGATTGCTCCGGGCGCCCCTTGTGCTTACAGGGTGACCGCATGGGATGCTGGCAGTCTTGTGACTGGAAATAGAGAGGAATGTTCCTCGGGTGTTGATTTTCCTGGAAGTGAACCCACTGGGTACTTGTGGTTTTCGGTTCAGCTGTTGTGTGTGTGTGTTAACTGTTAATTGCTCCCCACAGGTATTAGTCACTGTTCCACTGGCCATACTACAGAAAGGTGCCATTCAGTTTAATCCACCACTGTCAGAGAAAAAGATGAAAGCTATCAACAGCTTGGGCGCTGGCATCATTGAGAAGGTGACTAGCGAGATTAATGTCAGATGATAGCATTTGTGCCACAGGGAACTACTGGGTCATTTTTGATTTGTGAAGAATAACAAAGGGTGGTACCCAAAACAAAAGGCTGGCTGAAGTCGGAGTTTTGACCTTCTAGAGAATGAATCCTGTTATTCAAAATTAGGATTTGCTGTAAGCAAATCTGGGAGTAATGACACAAGGACACTGTGCTCCCAGGCCAGGTCTCTGCTGGCGTGGCTTCACCATGCTGACCCAGGGGGGTTCGTCAGTGGGTCTGAGGGAGCTGGGGGTGTAAAAAAAGCATGAAGCCAGGCATGGCAGTGCCCATCTGTCATCCCTGCTAATTTAGGTGCGTTGAGGGGAAGCTGAGATAGGACGGTCATTAAGTTCGAACCCAGCCTGGGCAACTTAGCAAGACCCTGTGTCAAAATACATTTTAAAAGGCTTGGTTGTAAGGCGGTGACAGAGCTCTTACCTAGCATGTGCAAGACCCAGGGCTTGATCCCTTCTACTGCAAACGCCCAACATAAGAAACTCACAGAGAGAGAGCCACAGAGATAAGGACAAGATGGGAAAGACAGAAAGATTTTGAATGTATGGATTCTGCAGGTTGCTTTTTAGCTATAGTCTGCAATTTTGAAACAGGAAGTATTTACCGCCCCCCTTCTCTTGCTTGTTTTCCAGATAGCCTTGCAATTTCCTTACAGATTTTGGGACAGTAAAGTTCAAGGGGCTGACTTTTTTGGTCATGTTCCTCCCAGTGCCAGCCAGCGGGGCCTCTTTGCTGTATACTATGACATGGATCCCCAGGTAAAAATCCTCTTCTTAAAAGTGTAGAATTTAGTATTTACTTGTGTCAGGCTCAGGAACAAATGAATATTGTGGAGATTGTGTGTGTGTGTGTGTGTGTGTGTGTGTGTGTGTATACGTACAGGCGTATGTGCTTGTGGGTGGTACTAGGGATTAAACCAGGCCTTGTACATGAGATTTGGCTGAACTATATCTGAGCCATTTTTGTGTGAATTCTTTTTTATTTTTTAATTTTTCATTGGTAACATGTTTGCAGTATATGATTACTGTCATTCTAGGGAGTTGGTACAGATACATAATACTATACATCTTAGTTCTTTGTTCATTAAAGGGATTGACCCATAGTTTTCTTTTTAGTTGGGTCCTTCTCTGGTTTTGGAGCCACTTTGGGAATACTTCTTCCCTTTCAATTTCATTAAAGATTTTGGGGAATATTGGTGTTAGATCTTCCCTGAAGTTCTTGTAGAATTCAGTGGTGAGTCCTGGGCTTTTCTTAGTTGGTAGGTTTTTTGTTACTGCCTCAGTTTCATTGCCTATTATTGGATTGTTTGGAGTTTTTATATCTTCCTGGCTTCGTTTTAATAATTCCTACATGTGTATAGGAATCTATCCATTTTTTCTGGATTCTCCAATTACTGGATTACACACTTTTGAATCAGTTTCTGATAATTTGGATTTTAGTGGTATCTGTTGTAATTTAGCCTTTTTCATTTCTACTTGCATTGATTTTGACATTTTCTTTCCTTTTTTTGGTAAGGTTGATTAAGGTTTTGTCTGTTTTGTTAATATTTTCAAACAATAAGCTGATGCATTGATTCTTCGTATTTTTTTATAGTCTCAATTTCATTAATTTTCACTCTGATATTTACAGTATTCTGCCTTGTCTTAGCTTTGTATTTGGATTGTTTTTTTTCTAGGAACTTAAGGTGCATCATTAGGTTATTTATTTGGGCTTACTCTGTTTTTCTGATATGGACATGGACCAGTATAAACTTTCCTCTTTGGATTGCTTTCATTGTGTCCTACAGGTTCTGATGTGTTGTACTGGCATTACTATTTGATTCTAAGAACTGTATAATTTCTTCCTTGATTCCTTCTGTACCTCATTGGTTATTCGGAGTACGCTGTCTAGTGTCCGTTTGTTTACATAATTTCTGTCATTTTTTCCCCACTGAATTTTGGTTTCATAGTACTGTGATCTGATACTGTGTGCATGGGATAATTTTATTTCTTTGGTATTTATTAAATCCTGTGGTTTGTATGTGATTAGGTCTTGCTGTTTGGTTCAGGCTGGCCTGAAGCTCACTGGGTAGCCCAGGTTGACCTCAAACTCAAGGTGATTCAACTTCTGATATTTCTTTATTGATTTTTTTGTCTAGTTTATCTGTTTATTTGTGATAGTGGGGTATTGAGATCCCCCACTATAATTGTGTTGATTTTTTATGTCTAGTAGTGTTTGTTTTATGAAGTTGGATGCCCCCGTGTTTGGTGCACATATATTTATAATTGTTATCTCTTCCTGTTGGATCGTTCCCTTAACCAGTATGTAGTGACTTTCTTTGGTTCAAATCAGTTTTGGCTTGAAGTCCACTTTGTCTGAAAATACAATAGCTACTCCTTGTTTTGGGGCTCTTATTGTATAGAGTATTGTTTTCCATCCTTTGTTTGTTTTTTTTTTTTTTTTTTTTTTGGTTTTTCTCCGGTACCGGGAACCGAACTCACGACCTTGCGCTTGCCAAGCAGGCGCTTTTGCCGCTGAGCTAAATCCCCAGCCCTGTTTTCCATCCTTTGATTCTTAGTCTATGAATTTAATTTTGGATTGTGTTTTTTATATACTGTATACCATTGGGTTGTTTTTTTAATCTGTCAAGTTTTGTCTTTGATTGAGATATGCACTTTGGAAGTTATTAGTGAAAGGAAATCAACTAATTCCTCTTAATAGACCTTTTCCTCTGTCCTGAGATCTGACCACCTTTGTAATTTGGAGAGGGAGGGTATGGTGTAATTGACCCAGAACCTATTTCTCCAGAAATGAAGTGCAGTAATGTTAGTGACACAAAGACAAAGCAGATACTGGCATACAGTAAAAACTAATTAATAGCAACAACTATGCCACCACTGACAATAGCAAAGAAATCAGCAACAATAATGGAGTCAAAGACAAACTGGATCTTAGCATATACCATAAGAACCAATAAAACTACCACTGAGATTTCTTAACAATAGAAAAGAGGTGTGCAATAATAAATAGACACAGAGACCAATACACCAGTACAGTAAATACCTACTAAATTCAACAGCTCTACCACTATTAACAGTACAAAAGAATTTAACAATAACAGCATAGTCAACTAAATATATAAAGATTAATAAAGATTGATGGTGATACTAATAAAAACTGGAGAGGGTGGGAAGAGGGAAATGAATGAAGTAAAATGTAAAAAATAGATCAGAAAGACAAGAGAAAAGAGAGATAAACAATTGAATTAAGGAGTAAAAGGAAACTAATAGAATTATGTAAAAGTAATAGAAAAGAACAAAGAAGGAAAAAGCACAAAAGAAAGGAAGAGGTGGGGTGAGGAGGGAGTTAAGAAGACGTAAAAAGACTTACAATGTGTTATGTATATGTACTAACTTCTCACAAAGACTGTAATCATTACATACTACAAACATGTACTAATAAATGTAAAAAGTTTTAAAAAGCAAAGATAGAGGAAAAAAATCCCAAAGCCCAAAACAACCAATGAAAGAAAGAAAGGAAGGAAAGAAAAGAATCAAAACACTTCCTCTGTGTTTGAATGAGTGGTTTCTTTCCAGGGTCTGCAGTACTGGAATCTATGCGATATGGGGGGAGTCACTGCTAAGGCCCATTTTGTTTCCACATATATTCTGTGTGAATGCTGAGTCCTGTCCCACCTTTCCTGCAGGGTATAGTTCGTCAGTGGTCTCTGCTCTAGGGCCGCATCCACTATATGCTCCCAGTTTCCTGTCCTTGTGTGTACCACAAGTCACAGCTTGCTCTACCTAACTTTATTGCTTGTGGTTTTATGAGGTGCTCCCCACCCCTCTCTGCTCCAGAGACCCCTCTGTCCATACACCCTAGGCAGTGGCAACTGACTACAACTAGGTGTGTTCTGATCATGTTGGCAGATGGGAAAAGTAAACAGACCACTGAGCTGTACTGGGTGTAGGCATTGGGGGGAAGGGGTTAAACTGTTCACTGGACTTAGTGCAAGGAGTTTCAGACCTTGCCCCCCAAAACCACATGCAACTGCCCTGGCTTCTTACCACAGAGGGTGGGACCGTTGTATCCGTCCACACTGGTCTTAAAACTTTTGAGGGTGGGATGTCTATGTCTAGCCAACACCTTTTCCTCAACTCTCTCTTATGGCTGTCTCCCGTCCAGTCATTGTGGTGGGATGATCCCAGAAACCCTGAAGTGCTGTTGTTTGTGGCTTCTGATTTCTGGAGTATCTGTCTTAATTAATCCCTTCCCAGGATGGCTCCTGATTAAACACTTCCAAATGTGGCAGGCACTGCACTGGATTTCTTTTTCCAACTCTAGCCTATCATAAGAAAGGAGTTTCTTTTAGAGTTAACCCCATGCTGGCTTTTCAGTTTACAGTAACCATGGGCTTTTCTTTGGACTGGTGCTGCTGGCCTGGTCTGTTGTTTCTTCCTGGAGCTGCTGACCCTTTCTGGACATACTTTATGTTTGCGGACACAGATCCCCTTCCCCAAGAACTGGAATTACCATTATAGACTTCTTCATTCTTTTCTCTGGGTTATCTTTGGTTTCTTTAGTTTCTGTGTAGTTTCTAGCTTTCCTGTTGCTTCTTTCTTTTCTTTCTGGGTGTGTTTGAGACAGGATCTCACTAAATAGTTCAGGCTGGCCTTTCATTCACTATGTAGCCCAGGCTGGCCTCAAAGTTAGAGTGATCCTCTTGCCTTAGCCCCCCTACAAGGATGTGCCACCCCATCCAGCTATGTTGCCTCATTCTTGATTCCTGGAGATCTACTTCCTTTTTTCTTCACTGAATTGATTGTTTTTAGATATTCTGATTCCAGGCCCCGTTGAGACTGTATTCTGCTGCAAGTCTTTACCCTTCCATTTTTCATTACGGCAAATCATTGGTGTGTGTTTATTCAGGGAGGACACTTGTGCTGGGACATTTCTCTCTGGAAAAGGAACTCTAATGTTTGCTGTATTTTCTTGAAGCAGGAGTGGTGCTCCTGGGACATGAATTGGCGCCTGTGAAGTGTTATTTCAGGCTGAGAGGGGAATTCCTCTTAGGTACAGTTCGCCATGGTGCCGTAAATGAGTGAATTTGAAACTTCCTCTCTAGCAGTCTTCTCATGAGCTAGAAAGATGGCGTGTGTTTGGTGCAGAGGAGGAAGGGTCATGGTGGGGGCAGGAAGAAGGAGGCACTGCTGAACCTTGGGGGCTGTTGTGACTTCCCTGCAGCTGTGTTGCTGCCACACAAAAGCTAATTCCCACTTTCTCTCCGTTATAAGGAGAGAAGAACCTTTGTTATAAGAAGGCTTCTTCACATGGGGGCCAAGGGCAGAGTTTCTTTGCTGTTTGAGGTTTTTTCCCCTTTACTTTTTCTGCAGATTTCCCTTCTCAGTCTCCATTACTTTTTTTTTTTTTTTAAAGATTTATTGTTATTATTATTTTTTTTTAATTTTAAAGAGTAAGAGAAGGATAGCAATAATGGGGGGACTTACCAAATTACAGACAAAGTGGTAGGAAATTATCAATGGTTATTGTTTTACATATTGTTATCTACAAGATAGTTTCTCAGGAAAACAAATAGACAAATAATAGTGAGTTACAGACATAAGAGGTAGCAGATTATCAGTAGTTGTACTCTACTTAGGAATCTTCGAAAGAAAATAAATAGAACTATACATGAGTGACCTATTGAATAATCATTAACTATTCTCAATGGTTGTTGTAGGAAACACATAATAATAAACATGCATCCATTTATGAAATAGGATAGGAACAATACAAACATTACAGAGTTATGGATAGATTAGTAGGAAAATATCAGTGGCTGCTGTAACACATGGTGGTATCTTAGAAGTGGTTTCTCAGGAAGACAGAGATACACAAGAAGGATCTAACAAGTAGTTACAGCCTAAGGGTTGTCAAAAATCAAGTGAGCCGTCTGGGGCCAAAGCCATTTTTTGTAGCGTTTTCTCTCCAGCCTCCCATCGCATTGGGACCCCACAACCAGTTAGTGTCCTCTCCCCAACTGTCAGCACAGGCAGCAGGAATCCTGTTGCAGGAAATCTCCAGGGCTCCACCACAGCCTGTACTGTCAGGGGAAGAATGGCTTCCAGGGAGTCTCTGCATGTATTGTGCAAGGTCCTCCTGGTTTACAGCTTCTGAGCGGCTCTCACGACCCCAGTCCACAGGACCCTCGGGCTTAGTCTGCATTCTCATGTTCTCCAAGTCCTTGTTCAGCAGCTGCTCCTCCACTGACTCTAGACCTTTCTGGTTCTCAATGGCAGGAGCAAGAGTGGCCCGTTGTATAGCATGTATTCCCAGGGGTTTTTCCATGTTTGAATGATTCACACACGTCCATGGGTGGGCATCTGCAGCCAGTGCATGGTGGGCCAATTGTGTCATTATTTTTCTGTGTCATGATAGTTCTCAATTGAGCAGCGGCGGCCGGCCTGAAGGCCTGCGTGCCACAGCGCTCTCAGCCGCATGGCTCCCCGTACGCCGGGGGGCCTACAAGGCAGGAAGTGAGCCAGCCGGAAGACGGGCGCTCCCTGCCCGTGGCTCCCCATGTGCCAGGGGCCCTCCCTCCGGGGGCCTACGAGGCAGGGAGCAGGCTGCCGGGCAGAAGACTAGCACTCCCCGCCTGTGGCTCCCTGTGCGCTGGGGGCCCTCCCTCTGGGGGCCCACAAGGCAGGGAGCGAGCTGCCAGTCAGAAGACCGGCGCTCCCCCAGTCTCCATTACTTTTGAAATAAGGCTTCATATGTGAACAGCCCAGGGACCCTGCGCCTGATGTTACTACTTCCTGAGTGGTGGTGGTGGTGGTGGTGGTGATGGTGGTGGTGGTTTTCCCTGGCAGAGACGGTAGAGTAGGTAGATGAATAAAGTGTGTATGTGAGGGTAAGGGGTGACTGATGGGACTACTGTAATGAATTCAGTTTGTGAGAACAGGAACTTTGTTTGGAGCTGAGCATTTAGAGATTTTGTACCAAAAGCAAAAATGAACTGCTTTTCTTTGTGCCTCCAGAAGCAGCAGAGCGTGTTGATGTCGGTGATCACCGGGGAGGCAGTGGCATCAGTTCGGACACTGGATGACAAGCAGGTGCTGCAGCAGTGCATGGCCACTCTGCGGGAGCTATTCAAGGAGCAGGTCAGTGAGGCCCCTTGGAAGGAGGCCATGTTCAGCAAGCTCTTCCGAGTGGGAGGGAGGCAGAGCCACCGCATTGCCCATGTGGAGGGCTGTCAGGGCTGTAGGCTCTGTTATTCTGTATTTCTCTGTTATTCTTCCCAGGATTCCCCTTTACTTTTTCTGCAGATTTCTCTTCTGTATTTACCAAGCACTAGCTTTGACTGCAGCTTCCTTTTAAAGGACATTGTTGGGAATTTTCTGTACCTCACATAAGCAGTCTTTTTTCTCCAAGGAGCTCAGGGTACTTTATATTTACAAATTTTCTAAATCTCACAATCCATGGAGATTTGTAAATGGTTATACTTTGTGCCTTTTTCAAATTAAGGAACAGAAAGAGAAGTAAAATTACTTAAAAATTGTGTATATTCAAGAAAGAGAGGGACATCCACTTATGTGGCCAGTTTTATGGAAGCAGGTGTAAAATGATGTGATTCTGTCACATAGTAGTTCCTGTCTTGGGGCTTTATCCTCAGAAGTGTGCTCTTAAATCAGTTATCTGGAATGTAGCACAGTGTCTAGAGGAGTATTTTCCATATTTGATGCTTGTCAGAGGATAGCAGCAACATTCTGTTTAATGAATGTAAAATACATCCTTGTTTCATGGATTTGTGGAGAAGCCTGTTGGGAATTTCAGCCGGTGATCACAGGTGATCACAGGACTCGGCTGTCCCTTTCCTCCCCTGGGCTAGGTGCCAGGGAAGGGAAGGCAAGGACTGAAGTCAGCCATTGGTGATGGTCTCAGAAGCTGGACAGACTATGTCTGAGGGATGAGGGTGAAGTGAGTGTGCAGTTTGGGACAGAGGAAGAATTTACAGGTGGGGGATGAACATACGTGAGAACTGGCATTTTGGGGTGCAACCACAATTAACCCAGGTCCTCAGGGAGGCAGGAATGTAATTTCTAATTTGCGTTGCACCATATCTGAGTTCCTTATTGATCCTCTTTTATAATTGCTTCTACTGGACACAGGAAGTCCCAGATCCCACAAAGTATTTTGTCACTCGATGGAGCACAGAACCGTGGATCCAGATGGCATACAGTTTTGTGAAGACCTTTGGGAGCGGAGAGGCCTATGATATCATTGCTGAAGAAATACAAGGAACTGTCTTTTTTGCTGGCGAGGTTTGTATCTTGATTTCAAACCCAGTTACTCATATTTTGATTTTTCTTTCTGCCCTGAGTTTAAAAACCAAATTAGATACTCTTAAGTCTTATGACAAATAGTAGACGCCTTCTCAACAGTGGGAGCTGACCTCATATTCTCAGAGGCTGCCGTTTTAACTGTTCCAGCCATTTCTTACAGACTTCCCTTCATATTCTAGAATTGTATTTCCATCATGTTATTTAACAGTAGGCAGAATTATCCAGACTTCCTGTAAGATTAAAAGCTTCGTTCAGTTAGTCTCGGTACCATTCTCTTAAATTATTTCAGTTAATTAGATTGGTATCTGTTCTGTCACGTGGCCCTGTAAATGTTTATTACTGCACCAAGGTGTTCATAGGTTCCCCAATGTTGGTGCCTCAACCATGTTCTTGAATTGTAATCTCATGAGTGGTTGCAGCAAGTATACTCAGAATCTGGTGAGAGACCCAACTGTTCTTCCTGTAGTCTTTAAAACCAGTTCTGGGGCTGGGGATACAGCTCAGCGGCACAGAGCCTCCCTGGTAAGCGCAAGGTCCTGAGTTCAGCTCCTGGTACCAAAAAATAAATAAGTAAATAAGATCAGTTCTGTTTTGACCCCATGCTATCCAGGGTTCCCAGTGCTGCTCTTGGATGACTGTAAGGATTGTTTGTAGACTTGGTTTGCTTTTTATTATTACCTCTTTCCTCCCACCCCAAACATGAACTGTTAAACACTTTCATCTGCAGTCATACATTGTATGTTTGAGATTACAGGTCTCATAGTTGTAGCTAGTTAAGTGTTAATGTTTTGTCTTGCCAGTGATTTTTTGAGTGGTAACACGGTGCCATCTTAAAGTTAGATGAATGACTACTCCTGGGCCTCCCAACAGTGAACTTGGCAGGTACCTAATAGCTGCATACCAGGCACAACTGTCAGGCACTTCCAGGGGACTGTTTCAGACTGAGCTGAGCTGTCTTAGGGACAAGTGATTTAGAACCTTTCTTGCTTTCTTTTGCTGTATTACCTCACTTTCTGCAAGCCCATTTCTCTTCCCTATTATTCATTGTTCTTAACTAAGTACATGGCACAGATACTTGGTAGTTTAATGAATGCCGCACAGGACTTTGCAGAAGTTGAATGTTACAGAATCAATGACTTTGGCAAAGCCCGGCAAAATAACCAGAGTAGTTCAAGTGCAATGATGGGTGTGCAGTGTCACCATGAGGTTGGAGCAGCAGCACTAGTCTTTATTTTAGGAAGACTAGAGTGTAAATATTACCTTTTGATGTCATAGATTTTTTTATTAGATGATCTCAAATTATGCAATTTTTTGTTCTTACAGGCAACAAACAGGCATTTCCCACAAACTGTTACAGGGGCTTATTTGAGTGGTGTTCGAGAAGCAAGCAAGATTGCAGCCTTTTGAATAGAACTGTCTGGATCCAGCTTTGTCCTGTACCCCAAATGGGAAAGTCTGAAACACAGGTTAAACCTCAGTTTGTGTGTGTGGGTCTGTGTGTGCGCCTGCTCTGGATAGCAGATCTAAAATGGTTACAGTGTTCTGAAAATGTAAACCCATTTCACCACTCTGAAAGCACTGCCCCCAAAGTCCTTATGAGCACTTATATTTATTTGCATTTTCCATAGGGCCAGCTAGTGCTGAAGCCCTCTGGATTTCAGGATGAGGCAGAATATAACCTTAAGTTGAAACCTGGGTTAGAGTGTTCCATGGCCAGAGGTTCCCTTGAGACTTGTTATTGTGTTGTACTGATGAATTTTCATACATTACAGAACTATACATTACAAGTAAATCAAGCAGGAATCATTAACAAACTAGATAAAGCCATGTGTTCTGTGAAAACTTATCAGTATCTTTACCAATGAGCCTTAATATTTTTATATAGCTCCAGTGTTAAACCTGTACTTACAATTTAGATAGAACTTTTTTTTGATACACCACGAACTCTCTGAAGGCAAAATGAAGTTTCTAGAAGACTTTTATATTCTACATATTTTTTCCCATTGGGTATTTAAAAAGAAACTAAATTCAGGTATTTGTTGTAATGTCTTGTATTTGTGCACTCTGGCAAAACAGCAAAAACCTCAATCCTTAAATGGTATAGGGATCATGTAATTGAGACCAGGTTGCTGAATGTGGTCTATGCTTTAAGCATAAAATACAGCTGTTTTTCTTAAAGCCAAATTTGAGTGGGCAGCAAATTTTTAGTATCTTAAATTTTGGCAGCCACTAGCAAAGATCTTGTCAGAATAAAAACCTCATTTTTTAAAACTGACTCAATCTCTGGGAATATTTTTTGCATAATTATATTTAGTTTTCCATAGGCAGGTCCACTGGAAAACTGTACAAAAATGTGAGTTATCTTGGTAAATATATTTTATAGGCTGTATCTTATGAGCCTGACATGGCCAGATCTGCTTTTTCATTTTTGACAAAAAAAATTGTTCAATAAGCATTGGTTTCAGGGTCTTCAGGATGCCTATTTGGCCAAGAAACTTCAATTTATAGGTTAGAAATGTGCTTTTGTTTTAAAAAGTCTTTGAACAACTCTTTGAATTGTATTGGTCTGTTTTAATGAAGGGGCTAAAAATGACTTTAAAGCCACTTTTCAAAATATTTGGTATTTTTGAGATTTAAAATAAATCAGCTTGTAAGTAAATAATCTTATGCAAAGAATGTACAGTGAACTTTATAGTTTAGACACTTCTCCATCAAAGTATGATACAAAAGAAAGCCAATAGCTGTATATTTCAAAGTGAAGATAGGGAAATGGTGATATTTAGGCTGAGACTCATTGGTACTGATTAGGATGTATTCTGCTTAAAAGTGTTATGTCATAAGATGTTTAATAGCATGTGCTAAGGGATAAATGCAAAATATGTTGTTTGACATGGTTCTTCATGGGCACTTAAACTTGTACTGTGCTACCGACAAGCAGAGAAAAACCTACTTCAAGTATAGTACATGTATTTAAAAACTTGTTTCTGATTTTTCAAGTGACATACTTCATTTGACATTTTAAGGAACAATGGTACTTTTGAGTTTCTGAGTTGTTTTCAATGTTATCTGAAGATTTTGTAATTGAGCAGCAGTGAATACAAACGTTTATGTGACTTCACTTCAGATCATGAGTAGCTGGTTGTGCAAAACTGCTTAATAAAAACTAGATCTGTTTTTCAGATATCGTTTGTGTACTGCAGTAATGAACACTGAGTACTTATTAAACGGGTATGTGATCATCAAGAACTTTTATACACACACACTCTGTTCCCTTACCTCTAAAGCCTCTTCATACATTTAGGTCATAGGCATTTAGTCCTTATCCCCTATATAGTAAATACTGAAAAGTGTTAACTTTGATCTGAACCAAATCACTTCGGCAGTGGTCAGTTACCAGTAAGAAGAAGAGCACTCTAAATCATTCAGGTTATGGGGTTAACTCCATTTAAAAATCCTGACTCTAGGGGTAAATGAAACTTAAACCTAGGATGAGTTAAAACAGCAAATGCAAGAGATTTAAAACACCAATGATTTTCTTTTTATTGACAAGGTTTACAGGAACAAATTAAGTATTTAAAATCAAAGGCCAAATTTTAGGTCTCAGTTGCTTATCCCATTCATTTCTATTCAGTGTACGCTTCCCTAATGTCCTAACTTTGTCAAGGAACAAGTCAAATCTGTGAAAATACCTTTTAACATTCAACATGTATCATTCTTACGTATTTCTGTTCTGTGATACAAAGATTTTAAAACACTCAATTGGTACCTCAAATACCTAATTCTGTCATAGCAGCATGTTTCATTTTAAAATTCAGAGAAAGGTTATTTAGTAAACTAATTAAGACAGTCAACTTAAAAGACACAGTCTTTTAAATTCAGGAGTGGTCCATATATTGATCACGTGGAATCCTGATTGGCCAAAATGTAAAACTCAACGAACACCGTAAATCTCTTTAGTGATAAAAATAAGTACAGTATACTACCACTTTTGAGAAATACTCTGTCAGAGATTCTGCCACAGCCTACACATTTCTCTTCTCTTCTACCTAGTACTTTTATCGTAATTATGAAGGTGGCCAGGTTTCCTGTAAATATCAGCATATGGTCAAAAGCAGTTAATAAAAATGTCACTTAATGTAGGCCAAATGTACTTAAATCTTAACTCTTTCCCGAAGTTTTTGAAGCTTTGATGTGTTAATTTTAGTCTGTCCTTAATATGAAACATTACCTCTGCTTTTGTAGTTAACACTAAAACTATAATTGATGACACTTGGAAGGCAAAGCAGAACTAGACAGTTCCTGCAATATCACCGAATTCCGACTCCCACTGCTCCGTTGCACTCTGGCTAACACTGACACTTCATAGTTTGTAAGTGTGAAGTTCCTACCTACATGAGTTTAAAAATTGATCTGCACAAAAGAAATAAAAAAACTTTATATACAACAAATTGTTTTTTAAAAATACAAAAATAACATCTGTCACTTCTGTCATGCTGACAACCTGGCATATATACACATGCAGAAGAAGTTCCAATTAGTTATCCAGACAGCTTGTGTAATTTAGTATGATGAACACAATGCCACTGAGTTCACTGACAGAAGAGATGTATATTCAAAATATTTCATATACTAAATACTGCAATCGTTTCTGCAGGTATAAATGCCACTTATAGTATTTTTTGTCCTACTTGATTAAAAGTATGTCTTAAGCAAGCTAATATTAAGTGCACTAAAACCCATAATTGAAGAATCTATAGCCTTATATAAAGAAATTCAAAATGTACAAAATACAGCTATAAAAGCAAGTAACAATTACTGCCATGCAACATTTTAAACTAAAAACAGTGTAGAAATGCAGTTTAAAATGACAAACTCAAATTTACATTAACACCCAAGATAAAAAGGCCAGCAGTAAGTTCTACCAAGACAAGAATTTAGAAAAGGAAATACATTCTCTTTGCTGGTATAATGTATACATCAGATCTTCCAATCTAAAGGAACAAGTCCTTTGTCTTCTTTCTCAAGAAATCAGCTGTAATGAAAGAGAAACATTTTTACCATACCTAACAGATAATTAAGCATATAGAAATCATAAATCATATTCCAATTTTCACATCAGTTTTATGACTGTAACTGTAGGCAGTCATTGGGAGCCACATAGAATTAGCTACTAAATATGGATCTTCCCTTGCTTTAGGCGGGGGGCTAGAACTTGCTCTCAAGCTGTTGAGCAACTCTGAGATATATACCTCCCATGTACATAGTGATTCATGTCTTAGACTGAGTTAGTTATTCTGTCATTAGCTATTCAAACTATTAATGTCTCCCCACCTATTTTGAAGAAATTTAAGGATCAAATATGACTTACACACATGAATACTTTGAAAAATATGCAATATTTGATACACATAATTTCTGTAGTCTTGTATCCAAAATGATCAAAGCAGGAAAAGACTGAAAGTTACCTCTTTTACAGTTGTTTTTATGAAATCTTTTCTCTCAGTTAAATCATAAGCAGGATAATTTTCATATACCTATAATGAAAAGGGCAAATAAAGCAGATTTTTAAATCCAATAATATTCTATCTGAATAAAAAAATTTATGCTGTACAGAGAGCTGTATGCATATTCTAAAAATACTCTGGTTCACCATATAGAACTGTATTGCAAATGAGTAGCTTTAATACCATATATGAAGCAGAAGAAAATTAACATGCAAATGTCTCAGTGCTTCACAAACTGGGAATATGAACTGGATTAATAAAGAGGTGAATAGATCACAATTAAGTGGACTAAGCTCTCAGTATCAGTAGGTTATCTGTGAAGTATCTTTTAGAGATACCTACTTAGTTACTTCTCTGTATCATCATCATTCTACTTATGATCCCACAATTTGAATTCTGGCCTCTACTCCACACTACTCTATCCTTTTGTCAATTAAATCAGTAAGACGTAAGTGGTCTCTGCAGTCCTTACTCCTAAAATTTTACTCTAAAATTCCCCTTTCTTTTGTCAACCTTGTAACTCTCTCAATCCCACTGTAGCTGGTACAGTAAGTTCCTGACTTCCTAACATTCGAGTTGTAAACTTTCACAAGTATACTGTGTAAGACTCACTTTGTCAGATAGGAATAAATCCCATTTATGAACATTCTCCTGGATTAAGACTTGCTGTACTAAATCCCAATTGTATACGATCATAGCCTATATCAGGCTAGCAAGCTTTTGTACAAGGCCATGTGGTAAATAGTTGGAGTTTTGCACAGTCATGGTTTCTGTTAAAACTACTTAACTATGCTGCTGTAGTGCAAAGAGCTGCAACAGACAAGCTTCAACTGGTGTGGCTGTATTACGATGAAACCTTATTCACAAAACCAGGTGGTAGGATGGACTGGCCCAGACTACAGTTGGCCGCCCTCACAGAGAGTCCATCGTTTAAATTACTCTGGTTGTTTGCCCCTTGTTCTTCCCCCATGAAACCCCAGCCATGAATTATTCTAAATACTAATTTTCCATCAGTAAGACAGAGGCTGATGATGGCAAACCTTTCAGAGACCAACTGCCAAACTGCAGCCCTAAACCCACTTACGTATCACAAAGTGTGCCAACACTGAAATTAAACCTCAATACTGAGGCTTTAGTACAACTCAACATAAACATCTTTCGTCTTAAAAGAGAAACAGTAACGCGTGTAACAGGTTTACCACCACTGCAATAGGCCATAGGCTGCTGTGGGAAAATTTAACTTTGAAAAGCTGTGAAAAGACTGGTCCTGTTTTTAATCCATGGACTTCAAAGTCTCCCAGCAACTCTTAGTCTCTGATCATACTCTCCTTTCACTCTGGCCACTCGCAGTTTCAGCTCCACATTCAAATGCCCCCCAGCCCTGCTTTCACTCAAGAAGGCATTATTCTGAAGTTTCTGCTGTACCTCTTTCCCCTCTCATTCTGCCTGCATCCATCAACAGTTCATGAAGACCCACCCCTCAATTCCCCTGTAGGTCCTACTACTTGCTCTTTGGCATAACACATACCAGCTCTCCCCTGGCCCTTTCAAAAGTATTTTCTCTTCAAATTCATGCTGCTTAAAACAACATTTAATTGATTCATGTGCCTCATTATTCACTAACTCATTTGAGAAAACTGTTATCACCCTTAGCACTGTCATTACACAATCACTTCATTACTTAAGCCACCTTTAAAAAAATTACATATATGTATTTGCAGAAATCCTCTAAGTGGAAAAAAATTAATCCCCCTTCTTCACTGTCCCCACCCCTCTCTCCCGTCAGAGGGGGTCAGTGATCAGTTTGGTGTGTTATCTTCCAGACTTTGAAAAAAAGCCACACACATACATGTATAAATGGCAATGGTTTTTCTTCTATAATATCCTGTTTTAGGAAATTAATACCAAGAAGGTTTTTCCGTGTTCTTTTAAATTGCTACAAGGTACAGTATTCCAAAAATTATGGGAATACCACAGTAAACCATCTATTTCTCTATTAATGGCCATTTAAGGTTAATTTATTTCTGGTTTTTCAGTATTAGACATGCTGAATATATTAGAATCATTTACACCGGTGGCTGTCTTTAGGTTGGAGACCAAAAAACTGAACCACTAGTTTAAAAGGGTATTTGCAATTTAAAGATCCTACTTAAGTATCCTCCAAAGAAGCTATTATGACTTACAGCATGACAGCCTGTCCCCGTACACTGTTCATGAATTTCAATTTTTATTGTAGTCTTTTTCAAAAATGTTTAATTTCTGTCTCTTAGATTAGTTAGACAAGGCTGAGTGTATTTTACGTTTTAAGTGTCATCTTTTTCTAAGCATTTCTTTTCTGTATCTGCTGCCTACAGGTGCTATCCCGTTTTTTGAGACCATCTTCTCTTGGCTTTCATAGCACCACTCCCTCTGGCCTTGCCTCTCCTGACTATAATTTCTTATATTTGTAGAAGTTTCTTCTTACCTCTTAGTACTAGTCTTCAGGATTGTTTTTGTGTATTTCATACTTTCTCTGCCTGCCTGGGTCACTTATCTATATTCCTGGTCTAATTCCCAGCAACATTCTGGTTTAAGATTTCTCTCTAAATTAGAGAATCACAATGTTCACACTTTACTTCATCCTTCACTTGATTATTTTAAAAAGTCCAAAAGTCATGTTTTCTTCTAAAATTCTCTATTATCTATTATTTTCTATTAGACTATTATTTTCTATTAGACTATTATTTATAGACTATTATTTTCTCTATTATCATTTATTTCATCCAAACTCTACTGTCACAATCACAATAAAGCAATACTTGATCAGGATCTCCTACTATGACTTGGATTATGGCACCTTTTGCCTTATTCCTTCCATGGTACCATGGATCAAATCCAAGGGCCTCGCACATGCAAGGCAAGCAAGTCTGCCCAAGCCCAACCCTGTTTCTTAAAGTATGACATAAAGTGTGTTTCCTGTCTGTCTCATCCTTTGCTTGATCCTTCTTGATATTATGAGAACTTTAAAAACTAAAAATGATGGTATTATACCGCTGCCTGATATCTCACAGCCTCCCCAGTCCCCACTAGTTTCAAGAAGAAAACCAAACTCAGCAACAAAACATACCTAAGTTCCACAAAACTAGTATTCTCTTCTGTGAAGATTCCTAGTCGTAAGATTATATTAAACTCAGTATTTAAGTGACTACGTCACTATTCCTCAACTGTATGGAAAAGCGGATACTGTACTCACTATTAAGAACTCAGCTAATAGCTCTTCCAGAAGCTTCTCCAGACTCCTGAAAGTCCACCCCCCATCCCAAGTAGGTACGTTCTGTGGTGCTGCAGCTCCTTCCATGCTGTACTCACAGCCCTCACTGGAGTATGTGGCTCTTTCATGCTCACTGGATCTTAAGCCCTCTTTAAAGCCAAGTGATAAGTTTCTCTGCACAATCTGTAATATCTAGCCCTGTCCCTGACATGCAGTGGAAGTTCAATCAATAAACAATAATCTATCATCTTAAAAAAATGTAGAGTGTTTTTTACCTTTAGTACACTTCAAAATTTAACTTTATTCTGCCATAAGAAACTAAATATTTAAATCTCTGAATTTGGGATCTAGAGTAAAATCACTCAAGACTAGAACATTTAATTTCCTGAGAAGTTTTAGGAGAACTTTAAAGAAACTTGAATAAGAACTTAATCTAGATATAATTCAGTGGCACAGCGCCTGCCTCGCAAGCATGAGGTCCTGAGTTCAATTCTCAGTACCAAAAAAACCCCCACAAACTTAAATCTACAATTTACCATAATAATAATAAGGCAGTCCATGAGATTATATAAGATAACTCCATTTAGGACAGACTTTTAGACTATTTTATGAGTATTTAATATGGTATCCCAGTACTTGTAAGACTACCTGGTAGATAGGAGTTTAACAAATGTTCAGTGATGAATGCACAAAAAAGATGTAGTTTCAAATTCAGGAACGGGCAAAAGAAGTATTCAAGTCAAAACACAATGATCTAAACTTGGGGCTGGGGATTTAGCTCAGCGGCACAGCGCCTGCCCGGCAAGCGCAAGGTTGTGAGTTCAATTCCCAGTAAGGGGAGGCGGAGGCAAAACAAAACTGATCTAAACTTTATGCAGTTACCTCTTTGCAAATCTGCTTCATTGTGACTTCCTCCAAATTAGCATTGGCCAATAATTTCTTCACTGTTTCCTTTAACTCTTCATCTGTAGGTGGTTTCTTCAGTTTTTTAATTAAAGGCTCATCATCTGAACTATCCTCAGATTCACTTTCTAAAAGATTTTAAAATTTTAGTTTAATTGTAGTTGATAAATATGCACTGAAAATTTCATGTCAGTTTTGAAAAATCCTTAAAACTGGCATACTACCTTTTCCCAGTGTTCTGTGCAGTTTTCCTGTTGTCTTTACACATTTAATTACTATTCACTACATACATGTTTTAATATTTTAAAATCTGCTGATAATGTAATTTTTTACGCACCTTTTTTGGAACTGTTCTGATTCTTCTTTGTGGTGCTGCTATCTGCCTTCTTAACATTAGCACTTTTTACAGACTTTTTACTTTTAGAAGTAGCTTTCTGTTTAGTTTTTTCTTTTTTAGATGTCTTTTTTGGTGGCTGCTGGAAAGGAAAGCATATTACATACATTGATGAGATTGACTGCAACCCTTCTTTTCCCTGATGCCTTTCAAAACTGGAGAAAATGAACATTAGATTATCAAAAATTAAATATGATTACTAATTATTTGTGAGAAATGACTAATACACTTAACATAATTTTATTCTATCATAAGTCTAACCATGTCAGGAAACAATTACAAAAATAAAATAGATGCCACATTTGTTCTGTTGTATAGCTAGAAAGCTTTGAATGTACTACTTCATTTAATCTCAGGGAGAAAAAAATTCCTAAAATATAAATGCTATTATCCATTATCTTTCTCCCCCAACTAGAATCTAAATTCCATGAAGACAGGTTTTTTCCCTTCTTGTGTTCACTAATGTACCCCTCACTCCTAAAATGCTGCCTGGTACTCAGAAGTTGTGCAGTAAATATTTATGACTATATGAGGACACTAAGCTCAGTGAGGTTATCTTGTCCACAGTCACATTTATAATAAAGAGCCAATATTCACATATAGATTGAGCCCCAGAACATGTGTTTCTAACCACTAACCCACACCTATTGAAGAAACGCGAACTGCATACGTGTGGACAGACTAAAATGACAAAATTACAATTTACATGCTAGGTCTTAAAAATAGCAAGTACTAATTCTTCACCTAACATTTCCAAAGGCAAAAGCATTCTACACAAACAAATGCCCTAAGATAAATATTGTGTTGAACTTGTCCTTTGAAGTACACAGTCCAATTTGTTCTAAAAGTTAAGTGGTTTTTCTATTATTTCTAGGTGCATTTCACTGGATTTGTTAAAGTGCTATCATTGTATATATCTAGATAAGCCTAGTATCACTGCATTATTTTGATAATTGTACTGTTGCCAGGGAACTAGCTAACCTGTCTAGTTTGCCTGCTACTACAAAATACATTTAAGAGGTGGCAAAGGGCTGACATGCTTCTAAAAGTAAAGGATGTGCACTTTACTGTGGATGTTTTAATTCGGAGGGGTTTTTTTTTAGCCTATTTGATAATTCTGAGATGTTCCAGACCGTTGGACCATAGGAAAAGCATCACTGGTTTATCAGTTTTCGACGACTAACTTGAACTAAGTTGTAAGTTTATTAGATGTCCACTAGTTCACACAAACTACCTTAGGCTCTGAAAAGGAATATTAAGACGTTCATAAATTCAACTGACCAACTTAATACACAGAATAATCACAATATGTAGATACAAGAAACTAAGTTATTCCTCAAAGGACTGGAAAGGGTGACTGCTTCTAGCTCTTATACTATGCCATCAGTCTGACTGCTCCACACTCCACAGGGCTTGGACTATAGTTCATTAAATCCCTACTTTGTGGAAGGTATAGTAAAACAGTGAGTAACAATGTAGGCTTAATGGTGAGAGCTGGTTATAATCCTGACTCTACCACTAATTTTGCCTTCCCAGCAAATAAATCACTCCTCTCTATGCTTTTGTACTTATCTGCAAATGGGAAGGTACTAATGGTACCACTTCGCTCATTTTAACATGTGCCCATCACTTTCATCTCTTTAACATGCAGAGGACTTTTCAGTGTACATAAAAATGCCTTTTAGGCATCATAGGATCAGTTGACTATGGCTACAACTATGGAGGTGAAGTAATGATAAAAACGTTAATACACATAAGGCAGAAAAGCAAGTGTACAGATAACAGGCATGTATATAAAACCGGTTATTTATGAACTACACTGCAGGCTTAATGGCAGATCTGATCACCTGCACCAGAACAGACCTATTACCTTTTTTTTAGCTCTGTCAGTTCCCAGGCAACTAGAAGAGTGGTTTACAGTGGCCATTTAAATATTTCTTATGTTCATCTCTGTATCATTTGTAAGACTCGTTTACTTATACTCTCAGCCCTGAAGTTATGAAAGTGTGATTAAAAGGCAAAAGAACTTCTATAACACTTCTTTAATACACTATCTTATGATATAAAAAGCCCCACAAAATATATGCAGAAAAAGCAAAAACCATATAAAGCATTCAAAAGGATAATTCCTCACTATATAAAGTTACAAAGTTTATGTTAATAATCTTTTTAGTTTTAATAAGCAATGGACATATACTAGTTAACTTTAAAGTTATTATTTAAAATCAGATCTAAATCCCTAGTACCATAGGTCTCTAAAGGCACAAGTATATGAACTATAACTTCTGGTCAGTTTTAGACAGAGAGAGCACTTAAAAAGATCATTACATGCTGGCCATGATGGCACACACTCAGAATCCTAGCACTCTGGAGGCTGAGGCAAGGGAATTTGTGAACTTAAGGCCTGCATGGACTACACAGCAAGACTTTGTCTCAAAAAACCAAAATGATCATTTATATTCAGCATAGCCTCAAATACAAAAGTGAGGCGTTGTATCTTTCATCTCTCAAAAATCAAGAACATCAGGAATAAATGAGATGTAAGGTAAGAAAGTATATGATACATGGAAGACTCTCAACAGCTGCCTCCATGTCTGTTCCAATAAATGCTTATTGAAGGAATTCTCCCTCCTGAGCTGACAGTTCAGGTACACAGCTCCTGGTACACAGAGGACATGACTTATTTTTTTTTCCCTTCCTCATAAAAATGTCAGGTATAGATAGAAAACTGTTTCCACACAGCGAGAATACTAACTGCATCCCTAAAGTCTGTACTAGTCAGTCACACAATGCCCAGCCTCCCGGGTTCGCAAAAGTCTGACTATAACTCCATTAATCTAGCTCCATCTCTCAGTGCTCTACTTCTGTAACACCCAAGTCTATTTATAAACAAGTGTGTCTGTTTAAAGCAACTCTGCCTTCCCTGCTTCCCATCATGGTACACAAATCTAACTTTCCCCTCTATTCCCAAGGTCAAGCTGAATTGGTACTTCTTCTATTTCTCCTTTAAGCCCTCTCTCAAAAGCTATATTCTTTGAAGAATTAAGTATTAAATGGTATTTTGGGGAAAAAATCTTCTGCAGCCCCAACAGAACTTAGCATTCTGCCAACATATTAAACAGAACAATTAAAAAGTGGTTACAAGCTGGGTGTAGTGGCAGACACCTGTAATCCCAGCATGTGAGTGGCTGAGGCAGGAGGATCACCATGAGCTTGAGGCCAGCCTGAACTACAAAGGGAGACCCTGTCTCAAAAAAAAAAAGAAAAGTGGTTACATTAAGAAATCAAGTACTGGCACCTTGTTTTATGTCTTTTTAATATTCAAAAATATTAGTAATTATATTAAAAATGTGCTATCACAAAGGAAAAATGTTGAAGGTAACTCAGAGTCAAGACTGAGTCATTAACAACATACACGAGGAAAAGATTAGGTAACAAGAGTGGGGAGGAAAACAATAAAGAAAAAGCCAGTTTCCAAATCAGAGGATTTCTAAAGATTTTGCTTTGCTATTTCTAAATACACTGCAAGTGGTTCAAGCAGGACCATCAACTATTTTAGGTATTTTTGCTGTGCTAAAAGGGAACAGATTTCTGATAGTACTATAATTTAAATTTTTAAAAGCTTAGTAATATAAATTTTCAAAAATTGGAAAAGCATTTTCCATGTCTGATTATAGAATCAGAGAAATGACACAAGCACTTTTTGAAGGAAGGCCAAAATTAAAAAAAAAAAAAATCTTGGGAGATTATGGCTTACCTATCTTTTATAGGCAGCTGGGCTCTTGAAGGAGGGTCGCCAAAAAAGACGCCTGTCACAGAGCCAGAATTCTGTCCTCACAGCAGAAAGGTTGTACTGGGTGAACAGATGAACAAAATAAAAATTAGCTTAAAACACTTTCTTTTAACAACTTGGCTGAGAAAACTAAATATGCCAAGAGAAAAGAATGTGCAAATGTAGATATAGTTCACAAAAGACTATGAAATCAAGTTTAAGTATAAATGGACTTTATTACAGTGATTACTCAATTTGCCTTCCAAAAGAAGGTTTAAATGGTTCATTCAATTTTGTGATTTTTCTGGTAAAATTATGAGATTTTAGTCTTTAAAAAAACATAATTCAGGACTACCAGAACTTTCATATTCAAGACAGGATCTCACTATGTAGAGTTCATTATAAATATAGTGCAGGCTGGCCTCAAACTCATGGCAATCCTCCTGCCTCAGCCTCCTGCATGGTGGGATTTTACAGGTATGCAACACCATGCCTGGCTCTACTACTACGAAAACTTATAAATGAAAGTTTCTCTAATTTGTAGGATGGCTTACTGCCGACCCACTTTTAATTTACCTCCTTCCTGAGAAGGCAGGAAATGTAACACTAGGATCTCATACAGCTTCTCCTGCAGCTAAACTACCAGCTGACAAAGTTCTGGCCAATGCCTTGTACAGAGATCGCTGGTAAAATGCATCTCCTCCAAGGAAAAAAGCCAAACATCACTGAAGGCTATATGCCAAGGAGGAGATCAGGAGGAGATGGCACCCACATCCTGGACACCTTTCCAGAACTGCCCATCTGTGGACTTATGGTGAAAGGCAAATGAACTTGTTTTGGACATCAGTAAGATTGTGAATTATTTCAGCTAGAAACTGCTGATACATATGGGAACATTGAAATAAATTCTAAATACAAAGCAATACATCCACAAAGTTTGTATTTCTCTGGAGATAAGACTGCATTAAAAACACTAAAGATAAAGAGGTATATTAGGATAAACTTTTAAAAACCATAAGGAATGCTTTTAAGGGTCTACCACGTTTAGTTCTTTCCCCAGTGGGCGCTGTTTCCCCTTTCTTTTTTCTGTACTCTGTAATAATTTCTCTATGCTTCAGGTTAATGCATGTGAGAGGCACAAAAAAGCAAGGTTTAATCTCACTTGCTCAAGGTGCTAATCCCATCTGGGAACAAGTTAATTTTCAGTCTGTTTAAAGAAACTTCATCTACCAGTTCCTTCCTGGTTTCCAACTGTTCTTCTTTTTGTCCTAAAAAGCCTATGTCCACGACCCAAGCTAATGAGGAAATTCAGAACAGTTCTTTCTATAGAGGAACTATCAAAGTTAACTCTCAGAAAGAGCACCTTCTAATTTGAGTTGATTCTTAGGAAGATTACAAAACAGTTATGAGCTTCTACTCACTGCGTATCATAGGAACAAGGGTACAGGAGACAGAAAACCTCAAAAGCTTTAGCAATTATCAGCTAATATGCTCAATTCCAGCATCTAGTTTTAAAAAGATTTTTTTAGAAACTTGTCAGTTCTGTTTTTAGGATTTCAGTGACTTATTTTAAAAAATACTGACTTTACTTAAAAATTAAGCATCTGACTCTTCCTATGCTAAACACCAAATCAAGCAAGGCAATCAGTAATATTCAACTTATATAACCTGCCAAAGGACAACTATGTGTAGAACTTTTCACTTTAATAACAATGCAGGGTACACTTGGACTACCAATTACAGTCCAAATCTCTCAATTTACAGAGGAAACCGATAAAGGTAAAATTAATCTTCATAGTTTAGATTTTAAGAATCTCTAATAGAACAAGAAGCTCATCCTAAGAGAAAAATTTTAGGCAATCAATAGAAAAACTATTAAAAAAAACTGTAACTTTTCCAATTAACGTGCATTTTTTCTTTATGGCCTTTTAGAAAAGGGGTCCTTTCATAATAATAACCAAAAATACCTCCACTTACAACATTCCTAACATGGCTGCCACAGGCTGATTCTTTGTAAAGTGGAAGAATAAAGAAAAACAAGCCTGCCATAGAAAATACTCCTCCTCCTGCTGGAACTTACCTTTCAAAAGCAATCAGAAGAGCCTTTCACAGAAATGGCATCAGCAATAAAGTTTTTCAGAACAGTCCTAAATTTAAAGGGCTTTTAGAGTAGTAAGACTGCCTAATCCTACTAGAGGGAATTTTATGGGGGAGGTGGTGGTGTGTCTCTCAGTCTAAACTATATTGGAATTATATCTTACGAAGCCTATCAGAACAAGCGTATGCAGGAAAAATAACAACACTGAAAGGATTTATATTGTGATTTTACATACTTAAAGCATGTAAAAGCATTTTTATGTTTTTCACCCTGTAAATTTCTATCATTTGACCTGAATTTCTAGCAATACACCTTAGTTAATAGCACTAAACTTCTTTAGTGGAACAATTCTACATGTGATCACTATCCAAAAACCAAAATGGTTATAAACAGAGGACAAAACTAACTCAGAACCATGGGGTAACAATCTGGAAAATAAGTATAAAACATCCTCACTTTAAACCTGCACGTTGACCATGACAGGGAGATGAAATGTAGAAATTTAACTTGCCATAAAAGGCAACTTTTAACAATAATAGCCACAACCAATATTTACATAGTAGTACATGGGCCGGCACTGTGCTTTATTTTTTGAGACAGGGTCTCACCATGTAGTTCAGGCTGGCCTTGAACTCACTAAGTAGCCCAGGCTGTGATCCTCCTGCCTTAAGCCTCTGGTGCTGGCATTACAGGAATGTGCCAGCAAGCCTGGTGGCACTGCACTATTTTAAATAAAGTCATTTAACACATGGGTAGTATTCAATACGTCTAAGGACTTAATAGGGTAGTACTATTATTATCTTCATTTTACTGATGGGAAACAGAGGTAGAGTTTAAATAACTTTGTCCAAAGCCATACAATAACAATCCAAGAGAGATGGGATTTGAATGCAGTTGTTAAGGTTTATGCTTTGTCTCTGAAAAAATGTAATACACACATTCTATGACAACTTTTCATGTTTCAACTATCTTTCAATGGTAAATGATAGATGACATACAATTTGAACACAGGACACAATTACTTTTAAATTGCTACAAGTACAAATGAACATGTTTTCCTTTCAATGTCCAAAACACAAAAATCTTGATCAAATTACTTAATTTTCTTTCATGCCAAAAATACATTAGGGTATTTATGAAGCACCCTCCTAGATTTGCAGGTCTCTCTTCAAATATGTGTTCATACTTAGTTTTACAGGTATTTTTATAAAATTTGACATTGAAAGTTATAAAATTAAATACCTCAAGACAAATATACAGACTAAATATATACACATATAAAATAGGACATTTCAATCCCTCTTAACTCTGTAGTGCCTCTTAACTCTGGAGATGGTGCCCCCACATGGGGTGTGGGGCATTATCTACAGACATCTTGGATTGTCACAACTAGGGTACGAAAGTGGCCCCCACAATAAGGAATTATTTAGCCCAAAATGTCAAGCCAGCTTTAATCAAGTCCCTAAGTAAGATAAAGAAGATTACACCATTTACAGAGCAAGTTCTGCCCTCTGAAGGAAGACCTCAAAACAAGATTAAATAGTCTACCAATCCGTCATTAGCAACAGCAACTGCTCTTCTGTACCTGTTCTCCCTAATCTACTTGACAGAATAGTTAAAAACAAAACAAAAGTTAAATTCCTACTTCATCAGTTATCCCTAGTATTTCACACCGGAAGGTATTCTCAACGTTTTACAAATAATCCTGAAGACAAAACGAGAGGCATTCCCCTACTGACCAAATACTATTTTCATTAAAAAGTCCTCAATAGTTGAAAAAAAAAGATGATCCTTAAAACTTTTTTTGCATGAGAAAGTAATCAGTTCAAACATAAGATAATATACTGTGGGGGTAACCCACTCAGGCCCCGCTTCTGTCCCTCTCCTGGACAGCAGCTTTCTTTCCCTCAATAAATATATTCTGCTCTTAACCTCTGTTGTTCCTAAAATTCATTCTTTGATTTTAGAGAACACTAACTCGTCCCAGATATCATTCAGGTTGGGAGTTTTTATTTTCCTGTATCATTTTGGAGTTTCCCATTGAGATCCTTGGACAGAGATTTAAAGCTATATGCCTACCCAAGATGAAAACGTCTATCAAGGGCCCTTAAATAGACCCTCTGAAGAGTATCTCTGACTGCTGATCAACAACTACAACCCCTTTCATCCTGAAGAAGCCAGAGCGGTCATCTCCCGTTACTTCCTCACAGCAGTTCAGGTTACTTCTTCAGAGCGGGGGAATGTCATAGGCAGCTGAGTTAGACAGACATATTATAGGCAGTCAGACAGGGCCTGCCCCTCTAAGGAGCCACAATGGAAGACAAGATACCTTACAAATGGAGAGATGGTAGCTGCTTTGGGCCAGATCTCAAGACTAAAGATTACACAAAGGCACCCTCTTACCTCCCAAGGGATGGACCTCAGGGATTGATATTCTAAATAGGTAGCAATCACCGTGAAGAGTCCCTGACCCAACCCCTTACAGGAAAAGCTCTCGTTCTGTATTCATGCCTGCTTGCTACGTGACTCGCTTCCCCATTTGATCCCAATTTAATCAATTTTACCTGAACAATTATTATTGGCTGACCATAGTTTTGTCCATTTTCCCTACCTTGGACCTGCTTCACCTTGTGGTTTTGCTCTATAAAGTCCCTAAAAAAGACAAGAGTCCTGGGTATCCCACTCGGCCCCATTTCCGTCCCTCTCTTGGACAGAAGCTTTCTTTCCCCCGATAAATATATTCTGCTCTTAAAAAAAAAAAAAAAAGCTAAGATACCGTGAAAACAATTCTGTAACAATTTGCTCCTGTGTTCCTGTCCAGGATGTGCATCTCACCTACTTCCCTTACCTTAACTATATTCTAGACTTCAAATCCAGCTCAAAGCCTGCAGCACATCAAATCTAGGCCACAACAACTTCAGTTTTCCAATTCTTACATTTTGGCTTGGCAATACAACTAAATGTTTGTTTAGGAAAAGATACAAGTTTGCACTTATTTCTGCATCTTCACAATTAAAAACAACTAATATAGAATTGTTTCCTGGATGTATTTATTATATACCAAAAATACTTAACACTCTCCATAGAAAGAAATACTTTACCTCCTCTTCACTTTCTTTATCTTCATCTGAAGATGCTTCCTTGTTTTTCTTTTCATCTTCATCACTACTAGATTCATCCGACAGAATTTCAAGACATTTCGTTTGTTTTGCCTTCCTTGCCATTCCAGAACTGTTTCGTTCCTTTTTACTGCCTTTGCTAGAAGTTTTTTTAGATTTTGGCAATGGCTGCATAAAAAAATTTATAACAACAACAATAAGGTATATTTCTAACTCAATCAACTGTTCTGACAACCATTTCTCAACTCTCAAGAATATAAGGTTAGGAGCTTTATAAACAATTCAGTTTTAATTGCTTCTTGGCCTTTTGGCTAAGATCAAGTGAAGAATTCATTTTTAACAATGTGTCAGGTTAATGTAAACTTGTATTACCTATCAATGTTCCCATGTGTTCTAAATCTCTAGCAAAAACTCTTTGCAAAGGCTGAGAAAATATGTATTCCAGGTTCTGACAATGGACTAGAAGCCCAAGTGCATACTATATTATGCTCAGACTGTTACCTACACTTTATCAGGGCAGTATTTTAAGTTAGATAATTTATTTCATTTTTTATAAGCATTAAAACTCACTGACAAAGGAGCTCCTTGTGTAAGAGGGTCCATGAATCAACTATCCATAAGGAAGATAAAACATGATCACAATTACATATCCTGAATTTGTGAATGAAGTACTGTATTATCTCTAAGCTCTACTTTCAACAATGCAAGATCACATTCTCATTGATGCTTCTGAATAAGTAATGTGTTGGGTATGTTAGTTATGAAGGTAATTAAGAACCACAAAACAGATGCATTACTATTACTCTGATATTCAATTAAACCACACATATTTTAAAAGCAGAGCAAATCACGAGAAAAATGATTGGATATTAATCAAAAAAATTTAATTTTTAAATGCTTTCTTAGGGGAGTATTTGCTAAATTCTGAAATTAAACACTATAAAATAGCCTTACATAAAGCACTGGAAATACATACACTAAGGAATTAGTATTATTTTTGAGGCTTTAAGTATCTTATATTTTGCCTGTTAATTTTCTACAACTGGCAGAAAAGTAAACTCTACAATATGAAGGAAATACAAATACAAAATGCTTCCAAATCCCGACCTCTGTAAATGTTGACATGATGCCCAGAAGAAAATTCCACCCCTGACCTCATATGATTCAAGTTCTAGTCAAATTGCATGGGGACTAAATATATTATCTTCAGGCTACATGTATGTGTACACTAGGGCTCATATAAAAGCCTAATGAGTTTTGTGTTAAAGTTTAAATACCACCCTAGGACATCTCATTATGTATATGCAACCCCCGACCCCCAAAAAACTGAAACACTTCTGGTCACAAGTGTTCCAGATAAGGAATACAGAATACACTTATATTTTCAACTATATAAATGTGGTAACATTAGGAAATATTTTTCATGCAATTAGCAAAACCACAGGTCTCCCAAGAATATCCAATCTTTTGGGGAGTAACTTGTCACCTACACAAAACTTAAGAAAAAGTGTTTTGTGCAATCTAGTATTCTTAGGCTATCTACAAATAAACCACAGGACAGTCTCTTCCTTGTCCAAACAATTCGCCTTTCTAAAGGCAAACCACAAAAGCCAATTTTGGCCATTCCAAAAATTTTAAGTTAGTGGACCAAACATACTTCTCAAACCGGATTCTCTACAAAAAACTTTCTTGAATGCATATCCCTGCTTGTCACCCATCACCAACTATATTACCAGGATCCAATTCTATTTAGATAAATTCTGACAGCACTGTTCAGAGAAAAGGTGGGTCTCACTATTCAAACTCTTACTGTTCACTACATGAACTCTAAGTCTCAAAAATATTAGAAAAATGTGATTCCTTCACTATTGAAGCTCAGGAAGCAGATGCAGGTAGTGAGGACACAGCATATATACAGAATTAGCAATGGTGACACTGCAATGAGAACTGGATAAATCTATACAGAAAACTGAAAGAATATATTAAATTATTCAAGTAACCAACAAAGAAAATGCAACTCCAAGAAAAAAACTTTCAAGTGAAAACACAAAATAATACACAAACGTTTTAGAGTATTATATGAATTCTAAATCTATTAATTAGAATCCAATGTCAATAGCATTGTCTCTTTTTGGAAACAAAATCTTATTAACAAGTAAGATCAAGATAGAAGTATAAGGTAGCAAAAAAAATGATGAACATTGCATTCCTTTAGAACTTTAAAAATTATTATAGAGAAAAACTAATGATGAGTTTACAGTATAGCATTTTTCTTAAGTGATGGAAGCATAGTAGCACAGAAAATAGCTTGAGCTTGGATATCCTCATATTAGGAAGTAATCTTCACAGGATCACACTTGAAGAACTGGTACTAAAGATAACTGTACAAAAGCAAAGATAGGTAAAATTGTGGGCCCCTTAGCATTAATAAAGGCAGGACATGTACTGCCTTTATTAGTCACTGTATGCCTTACAACTCCATAGAAGCAGTAACAAAAACAGAAAACTTTCAGTTAGGAGTGTTCTTGATGAGGCAATAAATATCTTTCAGCATTTGAGCAAGGATCTTTAAAACAACTACAACAAAATGGGAGACATATAAAGTATTCTGGCTACACATCAAAGTGCAATGGTTTGCTGTAGTAAGCACTTGTGCAAACTGTTTGAATTGTGAGCTAAATTAGCTACTTTTTTCAGGGAACATCATTATTTTTTTTGGCAGTGCTGGGAACTGAACCCAGGGCCTCACCGAAGGGAAACAAGCACTCTACTCCTGAGTGTTCTAGCTAGGCCTAGAACACCATTTTTAAAAGAACTGACAAACCTATAGATTTGATAGGCATATTCTCAAAAGTGAGCAGATGAATCTATTACTTACAGAAAAACAACTACAGTATTATCAGTAAATTTTACAATTTCAAGTGGAAATCAGAATGCTGGAAAAGCCACATTACCATAAACGTGATTTCCTAGTAGCTAAAAATTTTTCTGATGAGATGTTTAATTATTTCTTTATAGTTTCTATATCAACTTTTAGAAGATCTGCATAATTCAAGCAACTATTAGGTAAATGCATGTTACAAAACTATATACAAGTAAAAAATCCAAGATCATTAATATGCCTTCAAATCTACGTTACACATTACAACTTATCTTTAAGAAACTACCAATTGTGAATGAGTTGTTACATCAAAAGAAAATATCCACAATTATTTGAAAATATTCCTTTTTCTATCTACATATCTGCCAGAGGCTGAATTTTCTTCATATTCTTCATGGAAGAAAAACAGTACATTTTAATTTAAGAGACTGAGAAGCCAAAGAGAATTGAGCTTTTTCTTTTTTTTTTTCCTCTTGAGACAGGGTCTCGTTATGTAGTTCAGACCTGCCTTGAATTTACCATGTAGGTTGGCCCTGAACTTATGCTGATCCTCCTGCCTCCTGCCTCAGTGCAGGTACATACCACCAGCCTGGTGAGCTTTTTCTCTTAAACCAAACATTAAAGAGATGTACAAAATGGGAGAAAAAAAAAAGCTACTCTTCTCACCGATTCTTTTTTTTTTTTTTTTTTGTTTTTCTCCGGTACCGGGAACCGAACTCATGACCTTGCGCTTGCCAGGCAGGCGCTTTGCCACTGAGCTAAATCCCCAGCCCCTCACCAATTCTTTTGAAAGCACACTTTTTGCATAAAATATATTCTGTTAACATGTTATTTTAGAATAAACCTGTTTAGAATAAACCAACTCTTGGTATCCTCATTGATTTCTTTTTTAAAAAAGGGTAAAGGGGGTCCTAAAACCAACCAGTTTGAAAACCATTGTGAAAAGGAGTATAAATGTATCCTTTATAACTTAGGCAACTTGGTAATTACTTCTGAGGAAACAGCAATCAACTTGCCACATGAAATCCTAAAACAGCACAAGTATAGATGGTTACAGTTAAGTTAGAAAATAAAGATAACCTCTTATCTTCACATAGGCTAATCTGAGACATGAAAATCATTGTAGCTGCTTAACTAAAGTAGCACCATGACTGTTCTCTGCCCTTGTCCAGCCAACAGTGAGCAGAACCAATGGCAGGGAAATCAAGTCACAGAGCTGTTATTTTTTGGGTTTTGTTTTTAAATTCTTCATGGTCTCTCCTCCCCTCAGCAAATGGCATTCTCCTAAACTCCTAGACCTGCAGGACCTCTTTTATGTTCAGTTTCTACAAAATAAGGAAGGAATATGAAACACTAACCCTGTCTTAAAAATGCAAGGTCAGCTAAACACTTCCACAGATGTTTTTATTAACTGATACTATCTGCTGCTATACAATTAGGTGTAAACCTAAATTTTAGGTAGAGTGGGAAAATTAGCAGACTTTGTTTTCCTTGTCCAAGCTCCTAAGCCTCTGCTAAGGATTCTGGGAATACAATGTAGGACCATCTTTGTTGCAACATCCAGTTCTAATACACCTTCCATCTTGTCTTTTTTTTTTTGTTTGTTTTTTCTCCAGTACCAGGAACCGAACTCACGACCTTGCGCTTGCCAGGCAGGCACTTTGCCGCTGAGCTAAATCCCCAGCCCCCTCCATCTTGTCTTTCTTGTCCTTGATTACATGTTGTCTCATCCTCCAGCCTAACTCATCCTCAGTTCGTTTCCACTGTCCTGGGCCTTTAGTCACAGAACCCTAGTTTATATTTTGTCTCATCTGACATTAATTTAGTTATTTTCTTAATATTCTTTCTACCGCTCATATCTGATACAAGGAAACATACTCCTATACTTTCTATATTTCTATCATGAAAGTGTTGCAGTTTTATCAATGGAAGGCCACATTCCAATGAATGTAGACATTACTGAATGTCAAGTGCAATGATGCTTAAACTACTATTTTATAGAAAAAAGCAACTACCATTAATCACTAATTGGTTACTCAAACAGTAAAAATTTGTCCTCACTTTGCCTGATGGTTTTGGATGCATTAAAAAATTCAAGATCCTCTTCACCAGTTCACTATTTACACCGGATCTCTCCAAATCAAGAACTTCACATATACTCTTTAACATGGCATTTCTAAACCTGAAACAAGAAAATGGGAAAAACCAAGGATTTTTTAACATTCCCTACAACATAAAGATAACAGCCAGAAACAGCCTATTTTCTCTGAACCTTAATCTTGGCTAATGTACAACCAGATATGATTATTAGGAAAGTGAAAACAGCCCTTATCAATTAAGTTTCAAAGGCAGTCAGTATAAGAATAAATGGACTTTTAAGTAAATTGACTAGAAAATTATGTAAAAAGTTTTCAATACTACAAAACTCATGGAACCTGATAATTCTTCTGGCTAGTGATAAAATATTACACTTTCTCCTCAGCATTTCAACTATGATGTTTCAGAAAAACTAGGGGCTGGGGATTTAGCTCAGCGGCACAGCGCCTGCCTGGTAAGTGCAAGGTCATGAGTTCAATTCTCGATACCAGAAAACAAACGAACAAAAAGAACTAGGAAAGTAAATTAATTAATTAATTTATTTATTTATATTTTTGGCTCTTTTTGAGACAGGGTCTCACGATGCAGTTTAGGCTGGCCTTGAGCTCACTTTGTAGCCCAGGTTGGTCATGAACTTGCAATGATCGTACTGCCTCAGCCTCCCAAGTGCTGGGATTACAGGTATGTGCCACCGTGCCCAGCTTTACTTAAGTTCTTAAACTATCAGCATTTAATGAAAGCTTTAAGAGTTATGACCTTTCTGGCACTATGATGAAAAATACTGTTTCTATCAAACTGATGACGTTCAAACAGCTTAAATGGTTTTAAAAAGGAACAGAGAGCGGATGGGATAGGAAGAGGGAAGATTTTTACACATTCCCTCTAGACCTTTTGAATTTTGGACTCTGAATAATTAACTTGTACATATCACTCTTCTAGGAAACAAAACTTTCTTTAAAACTGTTCAATAATCCTGACGGTCATCGTTTGTTGGATATTAATGAATATCCCAAGCTAACACCACAAAGAAGTCCATTCTTGGCACTTAAGGTAAAAGCAAACAAAAACCAACATTCTACCAAAAAGGAACAGGTAATTATTTTTAAGAAAAAATAAACATGGTAACTTACTTTTTCAACATTTCTTCCTTCTTTTTATATTGTGTACTCCCTTTTTCAAATGGAAAGCCACTGAACTGACCCACATTCTTCTTTAATGAGGACACCTGAAATATTTCTCTTATTAATACTACTTATCTAGTAATGTACAAAAGGAAAATTTAAAGCCAACATCTTTATTTTCATGTGTCCCAGTCACAATATTGATTTATTCAATGTTTACTATTCAAAACTAAAAAAATATGTTACTAGTATATTAACATCTTAAAAATCCTACAAGCTTAATTCTATAAAAATAAAGTTTGAATTTGAGTGGATTCCCATCTAGGAATTTTTACAACTTATTTCATAGTATCAGGAGATACTACTAGTTGAGACTTGTGGAATTTGGGTAATGAGGACTGAATGAGATTAATATACATGAAAATAAATTACACCATGCTTCAGACATTCTAACATCAAATTTAATCCCCCTCAAACAAGACAAAGCAATTTCTTTAATTATATAAAAATACTAAGTTATACACATAGTGTAATAAAAAAAAAATACCCTTTAGTAAAGACTTACCACCTACTTTTATTAAGTTTTTGCTCAAAATGTCATACAGTTACACTGAATCATTTATTCGGAGTGGCCAGAATACCCCCAAAATAAATTTCTTCTAATATAAAGATTAAAAGCATTAATTTGTATTTCGTAATTTGAAATTTCAGTTTGAAATAAAAAGAATGGCACTACAAAGCCCTGGGCAGTGTATCCCTAACTGCTACTATGTGATCTGTGGTAAAAGACCAGTTTGCTTATTTGTACACGGCAGAAATTGAACTCAATCTTTATTTTTCTTCTTTCAATTTTTTGGGTTTTTTTTTTTGTTTGTTTGTTTGCTTTTCTTTTTTCTGGTACCAGGAATCGAACTCACGACCTTGCGCTTGCCAGGCAGGCACTGTGCTGCTGAGCTAAATCCCCAGCCCCTATTTTTTTTATTTTAAAGAGAGTAGTAAAAGAAAAAAAAAAGAACAATATCAGTATACCAACATCACAAACACAAACAAAACAAAGCAAGAACATTAACAGTGATACAGGGTTTCAAAACAAAATGATAGGAATTAACAGTGGTTGTTGTATTACATAGTATCTTCAATTATGTTGCTCAGATTACCAGATGTAAGAATGGAAGATCTGAACTCAATCTTTTTTGGGTTTTGTAGTAAAGGGGATTGAACCCTTGGGCTTCCACATGCTGGGTAAGCTCTGTACCTGTACCACTGAGCTACACCACCCTGAGCTCTCTCACTGAGCCAGGGTTTCAGTTCCCCTGGCTAGCTTTTTTCGATTCTCCTACCTCAGCCTCTTCATGTGTACCTGGGACTACAGGCTTATGCCACTATGCTGGTTCATTAAAGTCTTCTACAGAACTAAAGTTATGGTTCTACTGTGAAGTACTTTAATACATAAACATGTAAATAAACTAAAAGTATAAGAAAAGGTCTTACTGTGCCTGGTCTGTTGTAAAGCAGTTTGTGTAAATTTCTTAGTTCATCTGTTTTTTTCTTACTTAGAAAGAAATGTATCCTTTCAATTTCACAAAGTTTCTGCCCTTTCCCTAGAAAAAAATCACAGTTAATTACCTATTATTATACATTTATAAAGTTAATTTTATGAGAATTATTTTATAGTGTAACAGAATATAACAAAAAATTATAGCGTAATTTATATATCTATGCTTTAATGGGGAAAATTAAATAAAATTACTTACCAAAAATTTACTGCCACTTCCTCAGCACTAAATACCCTGTTTATACTAAATACTGCTAAGCATCATTTTTCCATATCTGGACATTTTCACCATAAAATGGAAGAAATATACAATACACTTTACCTTGTGCAATCGTAAATGGTTCTCTTTGTAAGGAAGACACTTGCATTGTCAACCTCTCTACTTTCTTCTTTTCCCTCTTGCCTTCCACGATGAGACTCTTTTCTAGAAATTAATTCAGTATTTCTTAAACAAAAAACTAAAGAATATCAACTCTGCTGGGCTTCTTCAACCAAAAGCTACACAATGTATTAACTCTATTAGGCAAACATAAACGAAAGAAAACCCCCAAACATTCTTCTCCAAGCATGCTTGTCAAAAGCATATAAAAGTTTTTAGCATAACATCTTACTTACCTGGCAAACTCACAGGGACCCACTTAAAAATAATCAGAAAATAAACTTTTTTGTTCAACTATAATTACTGCTGTTAAAATCCAAGTATTTTATTTGTAAATAATCATCCAGCTCTAAGTTTGTCTTATTTTGTATATATTTACAAGGCTCAGTGTGATAATTCAATATATGTACATAATACGTACTGATCAAATGAAGAGAATTACTTTTCCCATCTCATTTGTTTTGTCAGCTATTGAACTCCTTTCCTCTATCCTTCATTGAACAAATATATTCTTTCCTGAGCTGGGGATTGAACTCAGGGCCTTGTGCATGCTAGGCATGTGCTCTGCCACAGACACATTTCCAACCCCTTAAACATATACACTACTGTAAATTACAGACCTCCTGCTGTGCTGGAGACTACCAGAACTAGTCATATTCAACTGTATTTTTGTACCTTTTATCAACTATCAGCTAAAAAAAAAATTCTACAAGTTCATAACGATGAAAATAAATCATTCTGAATGTTAAAATTCTGTTTAGCCCAACCTGCCTGAAACAAAAAAATAACATGACTCAGAAAATGAGTGTATACTTTATAAAGTTTAAGACATTATTTTATCTAAAACCATTTACCAGTGGCAAGATGGGGAGTGCCAATCCCAGCACTTGCGAAGTCGAGGCAACATGAGTTTGAGGGCAGCCTGGTCTACATAATGAGTTCAAGGCCAGCCTGAACTACAGCAAGACCCCATCTCAAAAAAAAAAAAAAAAAAACCCAAACAACAAAAACCAAACCCTACTGATTGAAATAAAATCAAATAAACTATCACAATAACATTAGACATAGTTGACAATTCTTTCATTCATTTGAGCGAATGTTTATTTTACAGAAAACTGCACTCAGTATTAAGCAGGAGTTAACAGATGACTATGACACAGTATTTCTTGAAAATGATCTTCTCTCATGGAAAAGATACAGATAACACAGATGATGATAAAACACCTTAAAATACAAATAAAGTTCTGTGTGCCAAGGGAAGATTAGGTTTGGTTTATGTGTTTTTGTTCTTGTTTTCTCTTTTTTTTTTTTTTTTTTTGGACCAGGAGTTGAACTCAGAACCTTGCGCTTGCCAGGCAGGCACTTATGCCCCTGAGCTATATTCCCCGGCCCTCAAGAGAAGATTAGGAAAAAGAGAACCAAACAATGGCAATGACTCTGAAAGACAGGTAAGATTCAGGGATGTAAGGGTTCAAGCAGAATGAGTCAGGAGAAAGGGATGCTACCAGGTGTATACTGACACTGCTGTATACAATGAGGAACAAACACGGTAGGGCAATTTGTAGGATCAGTCAACATCTTTCCTATGGTGAATTAAACTGTTCACTTACTTCTGAATATCACCCATAAGTAACTTGGCCAGAGCATTTTTCTAAGACTCAGATTAACCTAATGTACCTCTGGCAGCGACCTGAACAGTTCCATTTTACATCCTACAGGTACCTACACTTAACACATCCAAAACAGAAGTTATAATCATCTCCAAACTTGATCATCACTGTAAATTTATTTCAGGAAACACTACTACTAGCTGAGTGTGGTGGCACATGCCTGTAACCCCAGCACTTGGGAGGCTGAGGCAGGAAGATTGCTCCAAGTTTGAGGCCAGTCTGAACTGCACAGTAAGGTCCTATGTCAAAAAAAAGCAAAAAAGAAAAAGCAAATACTAATACCATCGGTTCAAATGCCAAAGACAAAAAAACTAGGAGTCATCCTTCCACTAGTGTTTTCTCTCCCCTTCCTCCCAAATTATCACCAATTCGGGCTAATTTGACACTTTGTCAGACTTAATTTTCCTGCCTTGCTTCCAAAATGCCTCTCCACTAATTAAATATCCAGAACTATGAGAGAATAAGAACTTTCACAACCCTAGTTGTCCCATGAACACCCTAAAAAAGAACAAACAAACTTAAGGAATGTAATGAATCAGACAACTACAAAACTTGGACATACTTTTTATAAAATGTTTTTTAAAAAGTCACAAAGGCTGGAGGTGTAGCTCAGCGTTAGTGTCTGCAGAGCATGCACTAGGCCCTAGTTTTGATCACCAGCACTGGGATGCATGTGTGCTAGTGTGTGTTAAAATCAAAATGCACAATTTGTCTAGAAGGAAATCTGGGACTCTCTGAGCATCAGTGTTTTCGTCATTTATATCTACAGAAATTATGCAATTTATTCCTGACCAAGAAAATCCATAATCTTTGTGGTTACCTCAACCCAGCCCCCTGAAAGTCTTAAAGATAAACAAAAAACTGGAAAAAAATTCATGAGAATGTCTTAGCTAGGAGTGAAATACACAACCAGTTTTCAGTCCCAGTATTACAAATAAACATGCATATTCACATTAAAGTTTTCAATTAAACGCAATGCTCCACTCAAATACAGAAATAATTCCTTATTAGGGGACATGCCACTTCAGGCAAAAGGCCTAGCCTGTTATCAATCTTAACCCAGACAGTATTTACAGAAAGCTGTCCAAGGACTGATTTAAACTTAAAATGACAATGTAAACCTGGGTTTGGAAAGAGAACTTCAAGCTCTTCCCAATTCGTCTGAACTGTGTGGCCATATAGAAATAAACCTAAACTGTGCTGCTATCATCACAGAATGCTAAGAGTTGTGGCATTAGGGACTTACAAATTGCTGAAGCATCTCTGGAAGCTGGCACAACTCAAAAAGGCACTGGGGCCCCACATCTTGAATAAATTACCCAGGCCCACTCTATAAAGTTAAGTTTCTTGTTTTATGGCTCCAGTCCATCAACAGTTAATACCACCGTCCTGCAGGGCAAACTCAGATCAAAACCGAGACAGCTGTGGGCTCATAACTTCCTTTCACAGTTCACCTCTTTCATTTTTAACTACTTTCTCAGCAACAGCTTTCTCCGGTGTTTTCTCGTCAAAGAAACTCTCTTTTGAGAAAGGACTTCTGCTGAAGCTCAGCAAATACAAAAACAAAACCTTACAATAACTTCAGAAGGCACAAAATTGCGTGATGAAATCAGCAATATCAAAACATTCCCTTAGCAAATGGAAAGGGCACACACACACCATTTGAAAATAAAAAACAGATCTGAGACTTACAAACTTCCTGTCAAATGATGAAATGTTAGGAACGCGTATTCCGAGGCGGGAAGTCGGCTACATTCCCGAATCGTATCAGTGCTAAGAAATATTTTTTTAAAACCAGAGAGCACAAAGCCGATTCTCTGCCATTGTTCAACATAAAAACAGATTTCGCATACATTCTTGCTAAAAAGTACTCCGACTGAATGCCTGTAGGCGCCAAAAAGTAAGAAAGCTGCTTCCTTCCAAAAAAAAAAAAAAAAAAAAAGACTTCGGTCTAAGAAACACCCATCGCTTAGGGATGCCACTTCCCCCCCACCTTTTTCTTCCTCCTCGTCCTCGTCCTCGTCGTCTTCCTCCTCCTCCTCACTCTCCTCTCGCGGGTCGGGCATTTCGGGCTCCTTCTCGGACGCGGGCTGGGCCGGGGCTCCGTCTCCCTCCGCGGCGGGGGCCGAGGAGGACATGCTGGGACCTGCGTGCAGGACGGGGCGGCCGCCGTCACCTCCGCCCCCGCGGGGGAGCGCGGGTCCCAGCCTCCAAGTTGCCTCCTCCCGCGGCCGGACGGTGCCCGGAGGCGGCGCCTGCCCGCCGTCCAGCGATGCCCGAGGCGGGAAA
>NW_004955483.1:7951414-7972456 GCF_000276665.1 Chinchilla lanigera | reverse complement strand
TCGCCCGGGAGGGAGACGCGCGCGGAAGGGCGGCGGGGCGGGGAGCGCCGAGCGGCAGGACCCTAGGAGGCCTGCGTGTTTATTGTCTCCCCGGGTCGTTCCCGGAAAGGACGCCGCGCTGTCCGGGGCCAAGAGGGCGCGGCGACGAAGTTGAGAAACCCCCTGAAGTCGCAGTCGGCCGCTGTTCCCGGAGGCGGGGTGTTTAATAAATGAGCGGTCTCCCGTTTGCCCCGGAGAGCGTGTGCGGGAGACTCCGGGTCTGCGCAGCTCCGAGGACTCGCGAGGTGCTCCGGGAGGAGGAAGACCCGCGTGGGCAAGGTTCGCGTCGCAGCGGGAGCCACGCAAGATCTGCGTGCTGTAAATGCAGGAGAAATCTGTCTGTCTGTCTCTGACCCCCCCCCCCTTTCCTCTGTCTGTCTGTCTCTGACTCTGTCGCTGTCTTTGTCAGTTCTGGGATTTAAAGTTCACATTTCCAAAACTCAACGCAGTTTCCTCTTTCTTAAATACTACCTTATTTTCTCCCAGGTCCTCAACCACTGGAAGAAAATAGGACCCGTTGCATTTGTCCGAATGGATTCCAGGTTGCAGGGCAAAAATCAGATGTTTTCTTTGGATCTTCTTTTTCTTTTGCGCTTCAGACAAATAACTCCTGTCATACATCATCTCAAATTTTATAGTTTCCTGCTGTACTGATCGCACTGAAATCTTACGCACTCTTTCTTTGCTTTTTGCTTGGATTACGGTATACCCTGTCACCGGTCTCCTTCCACAGTACTGCTCCCACCCCACCCCCGCTAGTCACACAAACGCCAAGGTGATGTTTTAAAGGAAAACTACCCACTTGGGTACTGTCTTGCTTAAAACCTCCACTGGCTCCCATCATACTTGGAATAAAATCCAAAATCCTTATCGGGATGTGTGAATTGCTATATAATCCAGCTGCTGACAGCCTCTCTGATATCTCTCTGACAAAGTTAGCTGTTTGAGCCGCACAAACCCTTCCTGTACTCCATCGGGCCAAGTTCATTCACACTTTTGGGCTTTACACTAATCTTTTTTTTCTGTCAGTACGGCTTTTCATTCTGAATCTCCAAATAACTTGCCCCTTTTATCATTTAGCTCCCTGTTCAAATGCTTCTCCCCCAAGACTATTGCTGTTTGTACACCATTCTTTTTCAGTTCATTCATTCAAACATGAATGTTGCTAGAAGCTAGAGTAGGACCACGTGCCTGCCATCTTGAAGCTTACATCTAGATGACACAATGAACAAACAAGTAAATACATTGTGTGGCAAATACTTGTAGAGCAGGTTAAAGGAGATAGGAAGTACCAGTAGGGTGGATGGGATTCTGCTTTGTATATTTGATGGTTAAGATCCTTAAGATTATGACATTTGAAAAGAGAATTTGACAAACTAAAAGCGGTGGAAAGAGACTAGATATAATCTAAGGAATTCCCTAAAGTAGCAGACGATGTGGGTGATGAGAGCACGAAGTCAGTGATGACTTTGGGGTTTTGATTCTACAACTGTTAAGAACAGAGTAGCTATTTAGATGAGGAAGGTTAGGGATGGGCAGGGTATTTTCTTCTTTCTGGGAAGGGTATGAGAGATTGGAATCAGTTTTGTTTTAGATAGGTTTGATATTCTTGTATGTATCAGAATGGAAAATCAGAATAGGAAGTTGAATATGACAGTCTAGCATTCAGGGAAAGAAGCTGTAGCTCAAGATATAAATTTAGTAGTTGTTAGCATGTAGATGGTATTTAAAGCCCCGGCATTCGATGAGATCACTAACAGTGAATAAAGGTAGTGAGGAGGACAGCTCAAGATTGTGCCTCTGATTGCTCCAGTGTTTATAGGTTCAGAGAGGAAGAATAGCCAGCAAAAGAGATGAGAAGGAGCAACTGTGGCCAGTGAAGTAGGGGAAGAATTAGATGAAAGCTGTGTCCCAAAAGCCAAGTGACAAAGGAGTGTTCCAAGGAGTGATCATTTGAGTCAGACGCTGCTAACAGATCAGGTGAGATGTGAGAACGGACCACAGATCAAACAATGTTGTGTTACCGGCAGTACTGGTAAGAGCTATTTCTCTAGGTGTGTGTGTGGTGAGGGGGGTGAATATGAAAGTGTCGAGAGTGGGAATACAGAGGCAGGTAGGCAAGAGATAGATTCAGATACTCTTTCCAGAAATTTTGCTGTACAAGGGAGCAAAGAGATGGAGCAGTAACTCAGAGTTTATTTTCAAGGAGATGTTATCATATGTTTATATGATGATGAGAATCAGGGAGGAAGAAATGGATGATGGAAGAGAGGGAGGAGACAGAACTGAAGCCAATCTGTAGTAGGTAAGTCCGGTTGATTGTAAGCAGATACTAAAACATTTTGGGGCGCCAAATGTTTATTAATGAGTCAAGATCTGTAAAAGGAGTGGAGGGAAGCAAAATCAGGCAGAGGAAGGGATCAAACTTCAGCAACCCTGTGGGGAGCTCTGGAGTGAATATTATTCTTCAGAGGGTCCTAATGTCTGACCCTGGCGTTTCTCAGCCTTTGCCTGTGGGCTGACCCCAGGCCACTTCACTGCAGGTGAAGTGACGACAGCCCTGGCAGATGCTGCAGGAGCTAACAGATGGTGTCACAGGGCAGCAGCTGGGTAGCAGATCCTTCCTTGAGAAGGGACCTGGGTGGCACATGTCTTATCTGCCATAGGAGATGAGAGGAGACAATATCCAGTGCACAAGTGGAAGTTGGCCTTCAGGAGGACAATGGACAGCTTGTAGTTAAAGTTTGTTTTCTGCTTTTAGAGCAAGATACCTCAGACCAAGTAATTGATAAAGAATAGAATATTTAGCTGTAGAGGCTGAGAAATCCAGACACAGGGTGGCAGTATCTAGGGAAGGCCTTACACTGTCATAACGTGGCAGAAGCATCCCATGGAGTGACACAGCAGTGTGTTAGATGAGGTTTCTTCATAAAGCCACTACTGTAATGCCAGCATTGGGGTCCTACCCTCATAACTTCATGTAATTGCCTCCCAAAGACCCCAGCTCCCAGTGCCATCAACATATGAATTCATTAGGGGGTTGAGTTTACAACTCATGAAATTTGGAGACACATTTGAAACAACAGTGACAGGAGGGAAGACAGAAGATACATGCACAGACTCGGGTACAGACGTAGTGAAGGTTTAAGAAATTCTTACTGTAAGTTTCTGAGTGGAATCGGGGACAAAACTACTGATAGTGAATGAGTGTGGGAAAAGACTGCTGGCAGCGTTAGGATGAAGGAAATAGAGACCAGTCTTGTAGAAGAGTGAGAGGTGAATGGGTTAGACAAGGTAGGATTGCCAAGGTCCTGCAAGGACCTCATCGAAGCCAGGAAGTTGAGGTGACAACAGTCAGCATTGTTGTATTCAGAGATGGAAGAAAGGGAAGTGGGAAGAAGTGAACCTGTTGGAATTTTGCTGTGCAAGCAAGAAGAAAGGAGAAAAGGGTAGTGGGTTGAGGATGTGCACAAGACGGTGAATACAGTGATGGACGATAGAGCTTGCTGAATAAAGAGGGAAGGACAAGAGAGGTGAGACAAGCACAGAATTGGTGAGATTTTTTTTTTTTCTCTGTTACATTTATCACCACCTGAAATTATTGTCTGTCTCCCTTACTAAAATGTAAGTTCCCTGAGGCTGCAGACTTCCTTTGTTACTATATGCTCAGAACTAAAGGCAATTCCTAACCTGTAGTAGGTGGTCAGTAAATATTGGCCTATTGAGTGAACACAAACCAAATAAACTCTTTGTCTAAAGATCCAGATTTTTTTTTTAATTAAAGTGATGAGAAAGTGTTTTAGAACAAGTTTTTTTTCTTTCTTTCTTTTTTTTTTTTTCAAGACAAGGTTTCTCTGTGTAGTTCAGGCTGGTCTTGAACACACTATGTAGCCCAGGCTAGCCTCAAACGTCGCAATCCTCCTGCCTCAGCCTACTGAATGCTAAGCTTACTGGCATGCACCACCACACCCAGCCAGGCTGTTTCAGTGTCCTAATAAAGCTCTCTAGTCAGTTCAGATAACTTGCCCTGGCCTCCATTTATGATTCTTACTCATTGCTTTAGGTTTCTTTGGTCTTGATGATCTACCATCTCACACACGTCCTTCATGTTCTTGGTAGTAGAGAAAGAGCAGGAAGAGAACTCATCCTCACTACTCTGCTCTAAGTCTGTTCAGTAGTCAGTAGCCAGATCGGTCATATAGTTCCATCCAACAGCAAAGGACCTACTTGATATGGGGCACATAGGGAAGAGTGGATGAGTATTGCTGTCTCTGCTATGGAATGGGCCGATAATTGCAATATGATAGAACTGCCAGGAACAGAGGATAGACCTAAAAATGTCCATTGGTTTTATTCTGGCATTATTAAAACGTTTCTGAGAATTTCTCTCATTTTGTCTTTGAGAAGTTTTTATACCCATTGCATGCTCATTCAGTCTTGCTCATACACTTATCTAGCTCTTGCATACACATACATATCTTTCTCAGACTGTAAGCATAATGAACAGGGACCACGTTGATACTTTTATTATTCACTCCCAGTGCTTGGCACAGTGCCTGACTCATAGTAAACACTTGTAAAATATTTAACTGAAATACACCCCAATTGGGTTCTTAGACAGTGGCATGAGTCTCTTGTAGACCATCCAGTAATGTGAATAAATTAACATAGTAAGCTCTGACTCAGTAAATTAACATGTTTTGGATAAGCTGATAACCAAATTCTTTTCTAAACCTAGTCATAAATATAAATACTTAGTTCTAAAACCAAGACATCATACTCTATTTTGGTAGAAAGAGCCAAAGTACACAGTTCAGTGATTTGAGAGTATCTAAATGCAACAATAGCCAGTTACTTGATAATAAACAGGATATTCTGGCTTGGTAGTGGCCAGGGAAGACTGCAAGATAAGCAGTCAGAGAAGGTGAAGAAATGGTAGTGAGATTTGGAAGACAAAGAATGTGGTTACCAGGCTTTTGTCCCTGATAACTAGTTTTTCTCTAAAAAAGTATCATTTGTAATATATTTATTAATATACCTTATCAAGTGTTCAAGGGATGAAGCCAAAGAAATAGAGAAGCATGGAGTTTTGATATTTTTGTTTGCTGAAAAGGAAGACCATCTTTTTAGTGGAACCTAGTGGCAGGTCTTTAGGTCCTAGCAGAGCTTTTCAGCTTGTGCAAGGGTATTCAGTGCTAAGGTTAGATTTACTGTCATCACTGTTGACCAAGTCAACATCAGAGTAAGAAAAATGTTTTCCACTACAAGTTGGCAAGATAGCCTCAACAGTCACAGGACGGGCTGGGGATTTAGCTCAGTGGCTCAGCGCCTGCCCAGCAAGCATAAGGTTGTGAGTTCGATTCCCGGTACCGGAAAAAAAAAAGCAAAACAAACAGTCACAGGAGTCTCCAGATGAGGTGCTATCCTAGCAAGGAAATATATCTAACTCTAAGATAGTCTTATAAATCTTATTTTGAATCTAGACTTTTATAAAGAAAATATTTATTTTTTTTTTCCGGTACCAGGAATTGAACTCATGACCTCGTGCTTGCCAGGCAGGCACTGTGCCGCTGAGCTAAATTCTCAGCCCCAAGAAAATATTTCTTGATGTAATTTATTCTTTACTTAAGGGAACTAGAGATGGTTTGAGTGAGTACCTGTCCCAGGCAAGGGTGAGTTTAAAACTGAATTTACAGCCGGGCGTGATGGCACATGCTTGTAATCTCAGCACTTGGGAGGCTGAGGCAAGAGGATTGTTGTGAATTTGAGACCAGCCTGGGCTACAAAGTGAGCCCAAGGCCAGCCTGAACTGCATAGTGAGACCCTGTCTCGAAAAGACAAAAAGAAATTTACAGTAAACAGATTTTCTTTTACATGAGGAAGGGAAAGGAAAAATTTAAAGGTGATGCTACCTCTTAATATTTTTTTTAGTACATTTGTCTAGTCTCTCTTCTATCTCTATCTGTGTTAGCTTTCTGTCCCTATGACAGACACCTGAGACAATCAACTTATAAAGTCAAAGGGTTTATTTTGGCTCACCATTTTGTAGTTTTCAGTCCATGATCAATTGGGTCCTGTTACTTTTGACTTCCTGGCGAGATGGCCGCTCTTGGCAGAAGCATGTAGTACAGCAACACCATTCACCTCATGACCTAGAAGGGGGAGAGAAGAAGAGATCAGGGTCCCACGGTCCTCTTCAAAGGCATAACCCCAGAGACCTGAAGACCTCCCACTGGTTCCAACTCTTCAAATTTCTACCACCTACTCACTGTACCAAGCTGTGAAAAGCCTCTTAACACATTGGCCTTTGGGAGACATTCACAATAGAGTATAATGCAGTGGTTTTGAAGTGTGCAGGTCATTTTGCCCCAGGAGACATCTGATAATATCTGGAGACATTTAAGTTTTCAAAACTGGGAAGAGGGGGTGCTATTGGCATCTGTTTATCCAATTCTCCTGTAATAGTACTTGGTTTCTATATAGCATTTGACAGTTTACCAGCTTTTTAAAAAAAAACCCTGAATTTCCCTCTTTGATTTCCTTGCTGTTGCTTTCTCTTGATTCTCTTCCTTGGTTAGCTGTCTTGAGTCAAGTAGCCATTCAAATGTTGTTCATCAGCAATTTACCAGCTTAGTTCTTTCCTTATCCCTGATTGCAGTGGGTGATCTTAATCCATATCTATGAAATCTATGAACTCTAGATTAATAGAGTCCATATCAATATATTTAGTAATGGACTTTCTCTTTGAGTATCATACTGGTATCAACTGCCTATGGGGTAACTTCACTCAGCATCTCATCAATATTTGAAATTCAGTATTTAAAGAAAAAACATTCTCTTCTCTAATAAATCTCTCCTCTTTTTACTGATTCATTTAATCTCAATGTTATCCACTTTCTTGTTCACATTTGACTATTTGAAATCCTCTTTGGCTTTTATTTTGAACCCCTCACATCAAGTATTTTGGATTCTAAACCTCTGTGTCATACCCACCTATTTTTTTCTTTCAGGCCACGACAAGCTCTCAACTGTTACAATAACTTTACTAGTCTCTCAGAAGCCTCATCGTAAGCCAGGTGTAGTGGTACATGCCTATAATCGCAGTACACGGGAGGCTGAGACAGGAGGATCCTTGGGAGTTCGAGGCCAACTTGGGCTACAAAGTGAGTTCAAGACAGCCTGAAGTGCATAGAGAGACCCAGTCTCCAAAAAAAAAAAAAAAAAAGCCTCATCCTTTCCTTTACCAGAAAACTAGTCCACCAAACAAGATCCCACAAACTAGCTAGTGTGTCTGGCAAAAACTGATTAAGCTATTAGACTCAAAATATTGTTTTCACAATCAAATATCCCTCATGTCTCTGAGGTTGGAAATCTTTCTTTTTCTCCCTGAATTGTATGTTCTCTTAGTACTTTGATCATATCTTTACTATGGTATCCATGAAATTGTGTTGTAGTTACTTAATTACATTTCTGCCTTTATAGCACTCATGTGCTGAGTCATCTGCCCAGAGTGCCCTTTCTGAAGAGATGCTGTTTCTCTCAATCTCCTGAAATATCCTTCTATTGTAGTTAGCTTTTTCTTCCTACAAGAAATATTATACATAAATTAATTTAAAAAGAAAAGAGATTTATTGTGGCTCACAGTTTTGGAAGTTTCAGTCCAGGGCAGTTGGCCTGTTGCTTTTGGGCCTGTGGTGGGGCAGTGTATTATGGTGGGAGCACTTGGCAGAGGAGGCTGCTTACCTCATAGAGGCAGAGAGAGGAAGGGCCTGGGTTCCCAATACACCTTTAAGAGCATGATCCCACTCTTTTATGTGGGTTATTTGCAAATATTATACCATTTTATGTAAAAAAAAACCTTCATCCACAGATTTTGGTATCTGGAGGCCATGGGACAAATGACACTACAGACACTGAGGAACAACTATTTGTCAGCATGGTTCCTGTGTCTCACATTTCCCTTTCATTTATCTTACTGCTCAGTTAGAAATCAACATTCTTTTTGTTCTTGAGCTGTGTGAGTCACAGTATACATAAAATATTTTATCTGAAAAGGCCATTTTCTCTCCTTCTAATTTCTGTTTACCTCTGTTGTTTCTCACCACTGATCCTCTTCCTCTTCATCTTCTTCCTCCTCCTTCCATACTTCCTTTCTAAGAAGACTGTGTTTCCAGGGGCTTGTCAGGGATGACTGAACTTAGATCGCACAGAGGCGTGAGAAGTTATATCCTAATAGGCACTGATTTTAAGTGTCCCTTTTGGGGTCATCTCCTGGACTCATCCTCTTTTACCCTGCCTCCCATCCTTTTCTGCTCTCCACCTATAGCCAGTAGTGTCTTTCAAATAAAAACCTGATTTCACATTACTTTGTCAAGAACATCGCAATGTCTCCCTGTTATCTGTGGCATAAAGCGCAGGTTTTAAAACATGGCCTAGAAAACATTACATGGCCTGGCTTCCACTTAGCTCTCTACCTTGCGCCTTCATTCTTTCCAATCATCTCCTCTCCTACCTCCTAGAGCCACAGTGAACTTCTTTAAATTCTCTGAATTGCCAAATTCTTTTTTACTTTGGCTTTCTCTTCCTGTTGTTCCTCCTGCTGGGAAACTTTCTCCTCCTACTGTCCTGCTCCAGGCCAAAGTACCCCGGCCCTCATGTAAGGTGCGCATCGCCCTCCGCGGTACATCCGCCACCATGGTATCTGCTCTGAGCAGCCTGTCTCCTTGTCTGTTCCCCTCTTCAGCTTCAGCTCATTCAGCTCGTTAGCTCTTCTAGCCTCAGCCCCAAGTCGCATTTTCCCTTTGTTTGGTGAATATTTATCTTCCAATATCCACATCCTGCCTACTAGAGAAACCTACTAGCGAAACTGTTTTATTAATACATGCCCATGTTTTTAAGCCCTCAAATTAGAAAGTTGAGGGCCAGGGATGTAACTCAGAGGCACCAGCGCCTGCCTGGCAAGTTTGAGACCCTGAGTTCAGTTCCTGGTCCAAAAAAAAAAAAAAAAGAACAAGTATGAACATTTTTCAGGAAAGTTATTCGATACATTTGGAAAAGATAAAGTGTTTATATGAAATCTCTTTAATAATTCTTTGCCTTTTCCAGGGCTCTTTAAAAACAGAAGTTAATTCCCATCAGCCTTTGTTATGACTGGGACTATGAACGTTAGACTGCCCTAACCTAGCCCATAAACATTATCAACAGGTGAATGAATGGGTAAGTAGAGTGTCATCTGGCAATTCATCTTCCCTGTTCTCAGAGGGGATTATGTCACTCCCCGCCCCTGCACGCTAGTGATAGTTGATGTCTCCCCGTGCCTTCCCATTGTTTCTTAGCTTCTATATTATTCAGTGAACTCTGCCCTGTGCGTGCTTGTCCTCCATCAGAGCTCTGTGAACATATCCACCTGCCCCCATCTGGAACTCGAGCCTCAGGACTGGGTCTCTCCTGGGTGAGAGGAGCTTCCAGGCCACTCAATAACCAAACCCAGGGTGCAGCTGACGGCTGCTGGGACTCAGGGCCCTGACAGGTGGCAGGTATCGGCAGTGCTGGCCCAGGAGCCTTCGACGTGTTCTTCCCCGGGCTAATTCGACCTAAGTTTAAATAGTAGCAATGTCTACATTGTAAGAACAATACAATGGAAGATTTGGTCTGGAAAATTTTAAATGCGTGGCGGGGGAGCCTCCGCAGGATCTTCACGTGAGCATCGGATGTTCAGGGAGGTGGGAGACAAAAGAGTGGAGGCGGGGCTGACTGTAAAGGGTGCCCTGGACCTCACTGAGTAGCTCTAAGGTCATACAAGGGATTTCAGAAGTCGTGCAGCGCTCGGTTTCCAGGACCCCCTGCGCTGCCTCCTTCCCCTACAGCGCGTTTCTGGAGGAGGCGCGCGCGCGCCGGAGAGGAAGCGGCGGCGGGGAGGGCATCGCTCTCGCTCTCGGGGAAGAAGTGGCGGAGGCTCGGCCGCGCCCGCGGAGCAGGGAAGGGGACGCGGGCGGGCCGGGGACCGGGGAAGCTGAAGGAGCAGGAAGAGGGTCTGGGACCAGCTGGACGCCTTGGATACCTGAAGCCGCCGCAGTCGCTGTGGAAGACGCGCACCGCGGAGCCCGAGCGGGTGCGCGCCCCGGAGGGAGCCCGGCCCCTCCTCGGGTCTCCCAGCTGCGCACTCGGACCCAGGGCTCAAGGTAAGCAGAACCCGGGCGCCACCTGCGCCCGAGCGCCGCCGCGACCCGCAGTGCGAGGTGCCCGATCGGCCTCCCCGGCTCTGTCACCTTCTCCCTCCCCGGATCCCGTTGGCGCCGGGCTGACGCGCCGACCCGCGGCCCGAAGGGGCTCAGGTCCTCCGCGATCCTCGTTTCTTTCCCTTGGCCAGGGACCCCCGCCTCCTCCCCAGGTTCCACCCTTGTCTTTCCGGCCCTTCCCCTGGGCTGCTCCAGACACCCTGCGCCCCGGGGCGTTGGGTGGGTGCGGGAGGCAGAGGTCCTCCTTCCCCTCCAAGAGTGTGGCGCAAACACCCACGCACTGATTTCCCCCAGGATCTGAAATAATATCCAGTTTGAAATAACCTTGACCCCTCTTCTTTCAGCGCCCCCCCCCCCCGTCATTACTATGCTAACTTTGGGAACAGTATTGATTCCAACGTGCTAAATATGCCACCTTTTGTATTTACAGCAAACAGTAGGTTAGGGTTCTTTTTCTCTGTTTCTTTTTTTTTTTTCTTGTTAAATACTGTGATGAGTGAACAAGGTTTTCTGGGTGATAACAGTGTTAGACCTTTATCACAGTTTAAAGGGCACTAGCTCTTACTCAGGCGCTGGAGGAAAAAAAAGAAAAAAAACCTCCGGGCCCCACCCTGAGATTCTCATTCAGATCTGGAGTGGGCGCACGTGTGTGAGAGCCTGCCAGCGCCTGTTACAGTTTAAAGCCCTCCAGGGATTGCAATGCCCTCTCCTAATCCGTGAAAGTATCTGTAAGGTCTGCGTGGGACAGAGGGTGCACCTAGAAATGTAAGTGTGAACAGAAAACTGGAACTGAGCTACCGAGAGAAGCCGGTTTCCCTCAACTTGAAATTGTTGCAGTATCCCTAATTCTGAGATGACAATTTTGGGAAGGGACGGTTAACATTCATTTGAGACTCAGATATAGAATGGAAAGAAATACTATACTTCTCAGAGAGTTGGTTAAAGAGTTAACTTTTCAGTATCAATTTTTAAAATGTAAGAATTCTGTCAGTAGTACTGATGCTGCGGATTAGAAAGGGCTGAGGCCTGTTCTGGCAATTGGAAATGTTTCTCTCCTACTGGCCTTGACTGGCTTTTTGTCGATGAGGGAATGCAGGCCCTTGGTCTTTTAAACCTGTTGCTTACTTTAAGGCAACTGATTCAAATAGGCACCAGGAGGAAGAAAGATCACCTAAATTACTTTAGGTTCTTTCTATGCTCCTAATTATTTAGACCACACTATTCTGGTTAAGGGGTCGGGGGTCAATATCTTGCCTTCTATTTACACAAATACTAAATAGTTTTCCATCTTGGACTTTGTCTTAGAGGTACATCTATTGCTTTTCTTGTATATCCATATACATGCCTGCGGCATTTTAAGTACCTCTCAAACCATTAGAGGGCAGCTACCGAGGAAAACAAAGATTGTTATTTGTCTGTCTTGGAAAATTGAGGTGAAGGACTAATTTTGACCAAAAAAAAAGTTATAACAGGTAAAATGTTTAAAGCATATTTCTTTCTTTCTTTCTTTCTTATAAAATGGACTTCCCTGCTATGAAATAGAGGTGATATTCACTACCTGTTTTCAGGACTATTAAGGGCAAGCTGGAGACTATAAAGCCTTTTGAACTTTTAAGAAAAGACTTGCTGTCTAGTTATTGTGCCAATGTGATTGTTTTCTTGGCAAACTTTTTCTCCTTTCTAAAATTAACTTTCCCCCAGGAAAAATAGTGCAGATGCACATGATTCAGCCCAACCAAGTCTAGAAAATACTGTTTGAATTTTTAAAGTGACCTTAATTCATCCTTATAGATCTAGTGTTTGCAACCCAGGCCACAAAATCTGCAGACATATTTTTGCTTGCTGACCTTTGCAGAATATTGGCTTAATGAAAGTAGTTATCGCCAGAGTACAATTTTACTGGTTTAGGCAAAACTATTATTATTTTCCTAAGGTTTTTGTGTATATGGGTATGTACACTTGATCTGGAGCTTACACAATATATAATGCATTTTTTTAATGGGAACAAAAACCCACAATATTTTTCTGTGGTAAAATATTATAAGCATTAGGTTTTGATTACTTTTCATGGTTTTTTTTTTTTCTTTATCTTTTTGAGGTAGGGTCTTCCTATGCAGTTCAGGCTGAACTTGAACTCATTTTGTAGCCCAGGTTGATCTCAAACTTGCAGCGATCCTCCTGCCTCGGCCTCCTGAGTGCTGGAATTAAAGGCATGTGCCATCATGCCCGGCTTTCATGGAAAATTTAATATGACAGAGCTAAGCTTCACAGAAAGGATTCTATAAAGATCTATTTGGAATTAGAAAATTTTTTTTTTCTTTTTTGTCTTTTTGAGACAGGGTCTCACTATGCAGTTCAGGCTGGCCTTAAGCTCACTTTGTAGCCCAGGCTGGTCTCGAACTCACAGTGATCCTCCTGCCTTAGCCTCCCGAGTGCTGGGATTACAGGCATGCGCCACCACACCCAGCCTAGAAATTCTTTTTAAAAAATGATGTTTGAAGCCCTCAGTCATGCTGCCTGCTTGGCCTATGTAGAATAGTCCTTTGTGGGTAAGGGTGGTATATCCAGTTCTGGCAGCCTCTGACAGTGGTTGATTAGACCCTGCAGCTCTTCTGTAGACCTTTAATTTAGTCTGTAACTTGATGCTTTACTGACCCCACACTCTCCCTGCCACGCTAGCTCACAGAGGAATTGCTGGCACTTCGGGCTGAGTATTTTTCCTCCCATCAATTAGAACATGTTTGCATGGGTTGCAGAATGTGGTTACATTTTTAGTTCAGCATTCTAAGAAATACCTTTGCCCAGGGACAGAGTAGTCTTAAGCAGCTTGCATCACAAAATGACTTATTTCATTGTACTATGTTAATTTCTCAATGATTCAACAATGTTGAAACAGAGTCATGTAGTATTAAAATTGGAAGGCACTTTAGGAGTCACCTAGGTTTGAATTATTTCTTTCTACAGATGAGATGAATATTGAAATGCTAATCCAAACTTTGAGAATAGACATCAAAGTTTATATCTTTCCAGTTCTTGTAGTAATGAGGACTTTTTTTCAGTTTAATAATGTGGCAATGGAAGCAAAATAGGGAGCAACTAGATTTCCAGTGAAACTCCAAATGTAGCGTTAAAGGCCATGTAGGTAACTTACAAAGACAATGAAGGTGCTAACATCCTGGGCTTCTGTTACATTGGGTGGGGACTGCTTCATCTGCCCTGACAGAAGAAAAGTGGTTCATGAACACAGAGGGTTGTAGAGAGAGGGAAGGAGTGAGTTCACAGTATGTGAAGCCCAGAACTTACTAAATCAGCCAATCATTCATGAATAGTTAGCTTTCAGACTCTTCTCCAGAGATTTAGTCTGAAATAACAGAAATAATCATTGGAGGATCTAATCTTCAAAACCCTATGAAATGCTTATCCCTTCACAGTCCCACCCCCCCTCCCCCCAGTATTGGGGATTGAACCCAGGGAGCACTGAACTATACCTCCACCCTTTTTTCTTTTATGACAGAATCTTTCTAAGTTGCCCAGGCTGTGTTCCAACTTGCAATCTTTCTGACGCAGCCTCTTGAATAGCTAGGACTGTGGGTGTGCAACACCATACCTGGCTAGAAGTCCCACTTCTTGATGTTTGAATCTTTCAAGATCTTCTATCTTAAAGGTCTACCTTCCATCTTGAAGATCTACCTTCCTGAGATCCTAGTGTTGAATGTTTTTCTTTACTCAGTCCTTACCAAAGACTTTATCCTGACGTGAGAGATAATATATCAAGAAATGATCTTGTTAGTACCACAATTTGCTACCATTTTACATAAAGAAAATATCTTCTCAGCCCTGAGAAGCAGCCATTATTATCCCCTTTATATAGATTTGTGACTCCCAAGAAGTTATCACCTTGGCCAAGGATGCATACCACTTTTAATACCTCACACTACTTCTCCAAGGAGAGCCAGCAGTTGTGTGAGTCTCTGAGGGGGCTATAAAATTTGAAAAGACTTCTAGGGCTGGGGATTTAGCTCAGCGGCACAGTGCCTGCCTGGCAAGTGCAAGGTCATGAGTTCAAGATGCATAAAGTCATGAGTTCCCGGTACTGGAAAAAAACAAAAAACAAACCCAAAATAAAATAACATAAAATAAAATTTGAAAAGACTTGAAAAAGTCTCCATTTTGGGGGGAGGGGTTTGCACTTTGCAGTACTAGGTATTGAACCCAGGTTCTCTGCAATGAACTACATCCCCAGTCCTTCTTTATTTTTATTTTGAGACAGGATCTTAGTAAGTAACTGAGTTGCCCAGTCTGGGCTTCCACAATGATCCTCCTGCCTCAGCCTCCTGGAGTGCTGGGATTACAGACATGCATCACCATACCTGGCTTCCATGTACTTTTTTTTTGGTTTTCTTTTCTTTTTCTTTTTTTTTTTTTTTTTTTTTTGCAGGGCTGGTGACTGAACCCAGGGCTTTGTGCACGCAAGGCAACTGCTCTACCACTGAGCTACATCCCCAGCCCCTCCATGTACTTGTACATTGCAGCTTAGATATATTTAGTGTGTAGAACTCAGTAGTCTTATAATGACTAAAAACAGCTGTGTTTAAAGCATCTAACACAGGATGCTTATGAAGAAGATAGCTCTCATTTTTGGAGGCTCAGAGCCCTGGTGCTGGCATTGGCTCAGATCTCACCCATGTCATATCCTGGCAGACGGCAATGGCATGAGTATGTGTGGGAGCATGCACTTGAGCAATCTGGAACCTGGAGCAGCAAGGAAGAGCACATCCAGGGCCAGGCTTCTTCCTTTTCTTTGCAAGGGAACCCAAAGGATGAACCCCAAAGACCTAAAGACCTCTCACCAGCCTTTACTCACAGTGGAATCTTGGGGTTCACAAATCATATTCAAACCATGGCACTCAGTTTTCAAACATCTTTGTAATTATTTTATCATTAAAGCAATTGCTTTCAACCTGAAGGACCTTGACCTATGGGTTTGGAAGGGTTGTCGATTGAAAGCTTTCCCAACAATAACTGGAATCTTTTGCAGATTCGTTTTCCTAAGTCTCATTTCTTTCACCTAGAAAGCAGGGTTTGAGCTCCTGGGAAAGGTAATAATTGTGGAACAGAGCTGTGAAGATTACTCTAGATAAATAGAGCGATTATCAAAATACAGACTTGTGATAGCGGCTATGAAGGACAGAGGCCATGCAGAACTGTCCAGTGGGAGTGTGGAGCCAGAAGGGCCACCAGCAATGAAACTGTGAGGACCCAGAAGAGAAGTCAGTAGAGGGAGACAGAGGAGTGGCTAGCACATAGGAGAAAGACAGGGAGGGGGTCCAGTCAGAGAATCCCTGTGAGTATAGAGATTTAACAAAACAGCAGTCATCTGAGAGCAAAGACGTTGCCATTGAGTTTGGCAATTAGGAGCTTAGTGTGACTTCAGCGCAGCCAATTTTAATAAAGAGGTGCAGATAGAAAGATGAAACAGTGCAATGATTAGTGAGTGCCAGGAAGATAGGAAAAGGTGAATTGCCGATATAAATATGTTCATCCTGTAGGAGAAAGGGAAGAGATAGGGTCAGAAGACAGGTCAGTACCTAACAGATACTCAGATTGGGGCATCAGATTTGGACTTGAAGTCATAACAGATTTTCAGAGGGACTGCAAAGTTGATCATTTGTATTGTTTTCAGTTAAAGACATTAAAAAGAAGCCAGGTGTGGTGGTGCACATCTGTAATCCCAGCTCTTGGGAGGCTGAGGCAGGAGGATCACGGCAAATTTGAGGTTAGCCTGGGCTACACAGTGAGTTCAAGGCCAGTCTGAACTACATAACAAGATCCTGTCTCAAAAAACCAAAATAAAATAAAATAGAATATCACCATCTAACATATTATTTCAGAATAGAAAGCAAATATTAACATTAGAGCTGGGGTGTAGCACAAGGGTAGAGCACCTGTCTGGCATGTGCAAGGCCCTTGGTTTGATCCCCAGCATGGGGAGTAAAATAATATTAAAAAGTTGAATAAGTTAACCTTATGAGAAAAATATTATCTCAGTTGGTGAATTTTTCCTTTCTTCCTTGAACATTATATTTCTCCTCTCTGTTCAAGTTTCTACTTCTCATTCTTCTGTAATTTGACTTCAGTTGTCTTTTCTTTCAAGTATTTTTGCTGATGTGGGTGGTACCATCAAATAGGTTTGTAGCCTGGATGGAATAAAAGGGGAAGCAGAAGGAAGGCTGTTGCTGGCTACTTCCTCCTGCCTGCCCTGCCACGGACTGTTTCTCCTCTGCCATGACCCTGCCTGGGAACCAGCTCACTATAGACTGAAACCTCTAGAAACTGTGAACTAAAATAAACCTTTCCTCCTTTAACTTGGTATTGTGTATTTTGTCCCAGCAACAAAAGAGTAACTAAGTCAGATTTTGGTACCATGTTAATATGTTTATATTATTATATTATACAATGACTCTTTTTTTTTTTTGGTTTTTCTCCCGTACCAGGAACCGAACTCACGACCTTGCGCTTGCCAGGCAGGCTCTTTGCCGCTGAGCTAAATCCCCAGCCCCTATATTATACAGTGACTCTTTATCAACCTATAAACATAGTCTACTCTCCTATCTTAAAAAGTATGAAAGAGAATAAATCAGGGCATTAAAGAAAGCAGAGGCAGAGGGGACAGCAGGAGGAACTAGGTGGGAGAATTAATAATAGAATTAATAGGACTTAGTGACTGATTGGATATGGCGGGTTAATGGAAGAGTCCAAGATAACTCCTGGGGATTTAGTTTGGGTGATTATTTCACATAATGCAGTCACAACAAAGGAGAAGGCTGGCTCAAAGAATGCAAGCTCATACCTTCAGCCCAGTACGCTGTGGAGTGTAGAGGGCTGCTGACTACAAGTTGAGACGCAGGAAAGCCAGTGGTCTAATTCAGTTCAAGCCTGAAGGCTCAATAGCCAGGGGGTGTGATGTCTGAGGGCAGGTGATGACAAATGTCTCAGTTCAAGGAGAATTGCCCTCCTCTGCATTTTTCTTCTATTGAGGCCTTTGATGGCTTGCCTGCTTGCTTTGGCGAGAGGTGATCTTGACTCAGGCTTTGGAGTCAAATGTCAATCTCTTCTAGAAATGCCATCACAGACCCACCCAGAAATAATATTTTCCCAGCAATCTGGATATCCTTTAGTCTAGTCATGTTGACACATACAATTAACCATCATGAGGAGGCAATGGAAAAAATAGATAAAGTAATTTCTCATTATATCATGCAAGTCCTGCTCGCTCTTTATAAGGTCATCTCTAGTTTTTCAGTGATACATAAAAAGAAGGTAAAAGGGAAGGGAAGAGATGGTTATTATATGAATTAAACTTATTCACAGATATGTCACAACTATTTTCATTTCTTAAAAGGATGCTAGGAGCATTTTAATTAATCAATTTAAATATACATTAGGTAATTTTAAAGTGAGATTTGCAATCTGCTCCACAGCTGGAGAAATGAGCTGAGAAAGTGCCTGTGTGTAATAAACGCATAGGACATTTTACTCCTTCTGTTTCCAGACAATCACAGAAGCTATAAACAGCTAAGATTAATTGCTCATCATTTATATTCTGCCATTGATCAATTAAAAAAACTGTGTTCCTGTAAAACAATAAAGATGATGCCCATAAGCCAATAAACTCTACAACAAACAAGAATGCTAATGGATTTCTCTCTTCAGCATTTGGGAATTTTAAAAGGGCTTTAAACTATTCGTTTTCAGATTATATTCCCAGAACTTGCAATGTTATTCAATCAAAGTCATTTAATGCTGAAGAAGTGACAAAGAGAAAAATCCAAATAATGTTTCTATGAATGTGTTCTCACCTGTTGAAAAGACATCTTGAAAAACACATGTGACTTATACATGAAGTATTTACAATGACAGAAAAGAAATGTAGTTTATTCTATAGAAGGGAATGTTGGATTCAGAGGTAGGATTTAAATTGGCCTGAAAGGATAGAGGAAGGGCAATGCCTTGGGATGGAAATGTGACCCAGTCTTTCGTGGTTTTAGGGAAGATTTTGCTGTATCCTTAGGATCCTGAGGGTAATGCCAGGTTACTCTAGTAGTCTTTTAGATGCTGTGTGCAATTCCTTTAGTGTAGCTAAGAGTATTAGAAGTGCCGTACTAAGAAGTTGTGTGGCCTTGAGTACTAAATATTTTCTACTATTTTTTTTTCCCTGTGGCAAAATCCATGCTCTCAAAATTTCTACATTCAGGTGTATACACCCTATAAAAGGAGTATTTCTCTTGAGTGTGAGGGATATCTGTGGAGGTGATGAGTTTGTTACTGTCATGCTATGCTATGCTGTGCTGTGGTATGCTATGCTATACTATGCTCTGCTACTCTTATGCTGTGCTATACCATATAAATTCTACCAAAGCAGATTCACCCCTGCCTGGAGGAATAGGAGAGAAATACTTGTGAACATCAGTATAATTTACTATAATGACCTACTTTCCCCTCCTTAAGTATATTTTTAATTCCAGAACTCTATTTGGTAGTTTTTGAAATCTCCCTGTTCTTTTGTTTTATAGTGTCTTATGGATTCTATTTCTACTTTTTGTCAAGCATGCTAAGCACATTAAAATTCTTAGAGCTACAGCATCTATATTTCCAGTGCAGTAAATTCTGCCTTTTTGTTTCATCTCCTAATTCTCTCTTTCTGCGTGGTTTCTTTGCCTGTTTGCCTCATCGTTGTTGACTGTAAAAGTTCATCAACATGTGGGTTTCATGGATCCTGAGTCATGAAGTATTCTTGTGAGGCAGTTTTTTTTGGTCAAGACCTACTTGGTTTCTTAATTTTCAGATCCACTTTCCAATCCTATGTAGAGTCCATTTCATCTATTTCTTTGTATCTTCAACAAGCTTAAATCTCTACTTTCTCATGAGTGAGTCTTTTTCCTTTTACAGCAGGGCAAGAAGATTTTCTGTTGCTTTTCTTTTGAGAGGAAGAAGTTTTTCTAGTCTTTCTTTCCTCCTGATTTTATATAAGGTGCCTAATTCCAGCTCCATGTGGTAAATAAGCCCTGTAGACTAAGGTGCATATCTTACTGTTATTTTCTACTAGATCTACAATTGCTAATCAACATTGCAGGTTTTGGGATTCTTTTTTGATTTTTGAGTTTTTCCGCCAGCTATGTTTTTTAAAATATTTAGTTATATTTTATCCAGAGCATTGTTATGGCTTGAATTTAGATGTCCCCCCAAAACCTCGTGTGCTCATAGGTGGAGCTTTTGGGAGTGGATGAATCATGGATATGTGATACTGGATTAAGGGCATGTGATATTGTATTAGTCTGCTGATTGGTTAGCATAGTTCTGGGTGTGGATAATGGGAAGGCTCCTCTGTGTGTGGGTGGTACTATTGAATAGGCTTGTAGCCTAGATGGAATAAAAGGGGAAGCAGAAGGAAGGCTGCTGCTAGCTGCTTCCTCCTCCCTTCCATGCCATGGACTGTTTCTCTTCTGCCATGACCCTGCTCTGGAACCACCTGACTATGGACTGAAACATCGACAGACCATGAGGTAGAATAAAGCTTTCCTCCTTTAACTTTGGGTATTGGATATTTTGTCTCAGCAACAAGAGAGTAACTAAGAGAGATTTTGGTACCACAGAAGTGAGGTCATTGCTGTGACACTACTTGGCTATGTGGTTCAGGAGCTTTTAGAACTGGTTTGTGAGAAGAGTTTAGAAAGGTTTGGAGATGCCGCTGAAGAGCATCCCTGGAATGCTGTAACCTGAGCTTGGTGGAGGGGTTCTGGTCAGAACTCAGAACACCAGAATGCTGATAGAAATGCAGCTGATAAAGACTAGGTTCAGGAGGTTTCAACTGGGAAAAAGGATTGCATTGGTAGTTGGACTCCAAGTCATGTGTGTTATTCTTTGGCAGAAAATTTGTCTGCATTTTTCTCATGCCCTGAGACTTTGTATAAGACTGAGATTAAGGGCAGTGGACTAATAGATCTGGTGCAAGAAATTTCAAAGAAGTCTAATGTTGAGGCAGTGGCCTGGCTACTATTGGGGGCTTTTAGCCTTAGGTACCTAGAGAATCAATAAGAAAAACAACTGAGCAAAGAGATTTCCAAAGTTTTTAATTTGGCCAGAAAAGAAATTCAGTAAAGCTGCAGACTGTAAAAATGGAGCAGAGGAAAACTTCGTTGCTAAAATGTTTGGCTTTTAAAAATCAAGTACTTTAGAACTGGACAATAGAAAAGATAGTATGAGGGCATCATAAGAACTAGCAGGATTCCACCCTTTGCAGCCTCAACAATGCAAAGGTGAAAGACTTTGCTTTTTTGAGGCAAAGAGACTCCCAGGGCACTACATTCCAGAATGATGTGGCCTGGGGAATTTGTCCCTCAGGATTGGGTTCATAGCACTCAGCAATCCAGGCACTTAAACCCTACAGCCAAAGAAAGAAAGAATGTTCCAGCTGGCGGCAGACTTTGGGGTCATTCATGTAGTGCTGGATTTAGGCACACACAGAATGCAAGAGTTGTGGAGTCAGGAAGGCTTCTGCCTGGATATCAGAAGAAGGCCTAGGAAGCCAGCCACAATGCCCCTCAGAGAGCATTGTGTGAAGCTGTAAGTATGAAACTGAAGGTGCAGTGGAGACCCTGGAAGGTCGGGGAGATCAGGAATGAGGGTTGTTATGGTTGAAACATTGTGTCAACTTGGGGAGTCTAGAGGTTTGGCTAAGTGACTCAGCAGGAAGCCAGGATACTTA
>NW_004955483.1:7940346-7949089 GCF_000276665.1 Chinchilla lanigera | reverse complement strand
TGAAACCTCCACAAACTGTGAGCTAAATAAACCTTTCCTTCCTTCATTTTGGGTGTTGGGTATTTTGTCTCAGCAACGAGAGAAAAGTAACTAAGACAGGGTTGTCTGAAGAAAACTGCAAGGCATGAGTAAAGCCAGCATAACAGACAGACCACAAGGGCTGAAACCACCAGCAGTGCCATAGGGGCAGAGCCACCCAAGCCCTTTGGAGTTCACTTCATGTCACATATTGCCCTGGGTGCTGAACATGGAACTACAGGACTTATTAATATTTGCCATGATAGATTTTTATTTTGCTGTGGTCCATTTCTCTTCTCTCTATTTCTACCTTTTGGAATAGGAATGTTTATCTTATGCCATTATATGCTGGAAGGGTTTAACTTTCTTTTCATTTTTGCAGGACTTGTAGCTAAGAGTTTGCTTTAAATCTCATAGGAGAATTTGGACTTAGACTTTTCAGCAATACTGAAATTGTTAGGATTTTGGCAACTCTTAGAGAGGGACTAAATTAATTTTGCATAAAGGGATGTGCATGATTCTTTGGGGGGACCAAGGGTAGAATGTTATGGCTTGTATAGGTATCCCCCAAAAGCCTCATGTTCTCATAGGTGGGGCTTTTGGGAGTGGTTGGATGATCAGTGTGTGATACTGAATTAGTTTGCTGATTGGTTTGGCATAGTTCTGAGTGTGGATAATGGGAAGGTGGCACCGTCAAATAGGTTTGTAACCTGGATAAAATAAAAGGGGAAGCAGAAGGAAGGCTGCTGTGGCTGCTTCCTCCTGCCTGCCATGCCATGGACTGTTTTTCCTCTCCCATGACCCTGCCTTGGAACCAGCTCACTATAGACTGAAACCTCTATAAACTGTGAGCTAACATAAACCTTTCCTCCTTTAACTTGTGGGTGTTCAGCATTTTGTCCCAGCAACAAAAGAGCAACTAAGACAAACATATATGAAAATATGTGGGATGGTGTGGGGATAAGGTGAGCTTCCTAGATCACCTCAGCATTCCTTACTGACTAGCAGTCCTTAAATTCATTTTGTAACCTTTTTCACAAAAATCCTATTTTAATTTTTATGGAAATTTCATTGAGTGTTTGCTTCAGCAGCACATATACTAAAATTGGAATGATACAGAGAAGGTTAGCATGGCCCCTGTGTAATGACATGCAAATTCATGAAGTGTTCCATATTTTTTTAAAGAATGGAAAACAGTCTTCCATGCAATAGGAATCCAAAAACAAAAACAAAAACAAAAAAAACCAGGAGTAGCTATTCTGTTTGCAGACAATATGAACTTCAAACCAAGAATGATCAAAAGAGATAAAGAAGGTGACTACATACTTGTTAGGGGGAAACTTCAAGAGGAAGAGATAACAATCTTAATTATATATGCACCAAATACAGGAGCACCAAACACTAAAAGGCAATTATTAATTGACATGAAAAATCAAATAAACAATAACACAGTTGTAACAGGAGACCTCAATACCCCATATTCACAAAGACATAGATCAATTAGACAAAAAATCAGCAAAGAAATAACAGAACTGAACCAAACCTGTGAACAAATGGACTTAGTAGATGTTTTGAGACTGTTTCACCCAGCATCACCAGAATATACATTTTTCTCAGCTGCACATAGAATGTTCTCTAAAATACACCATATACTAGCCCATAGAACATGCTTAAGTAAATGCAAAGGAATTGAAATTATCCCATGCATATTATCTGACCATAGTGCAATGAAATTAGCAACTAATGGCAAAAGAAACTGCAAAAAACTCCATAAACATATGGAAATTAAACAAGCAAGGGGTTACAGATGAAATAAAGTAAGCAATTAATATCTACAACTAAATGAGAATGCAGATATAACATACTGGAACTTATGGGATGCAATGAAAGCAGTCCTAAGAGGGAAATTTATAGCAGTGGATTCCCACATCAGGAAAACAGAATGAGCACAAACAACTTAATGTTACACCTCAAGCTTCTAGAAAAAGAAGAGCAAGACAAACCCAAAGCCCACAGAAGGGAGGAAATTATAAAGATCAGAGCAGAAATTAACAATGGAGACCAAGAAAACAATACAAAGAATTAATGAACTGAAGAGTTGATTCTTTGAAAAAATAAACAAAATCAATAAATCCTTAGCCAACCTTATTCAAAAAAAGAGGAAAAGGCTCAAATTCATGCATTGAGGAATGAGAATGGTGACATTGTTACAGATCCTGTGGAAATTTAGAAGATCATCAATACTTATTTCAAAAATCTTTACTCTCATAGGATGGAAAACACAAGAAATGGACAAATTCTTAGATAGATATGAATTACCAAAGCTGAATCAAGAAGATACAAAAAGTCTCAATAACCCAATATCAGTTAATGAGATTGAAAATGTAATTAAAAACTCACCAACAGGGCCAGGGATTTAGCTCAGTGGCATAGTGCCTGCCTGGCATGTGTGAGGTCCTGAGTTCAACTCCTGGTAAACACCCCCACCCCCCACTAAAAAAGAAGAAAAAAACCTTACCAACAAAGAAAAACCCAGATCCTGGTGGATTCACTGCTGAATTCTACAAAAAATTTAGAGAGGATTTAATGCAAATACTCTTCAAACTCTTTAATGAAATTGAAAGGGAAGCAATACTCCCTACCTCATTTCTGGAGGCAAGTGTTACCCTGATACCAAAACCAGAGAAAGACCCAAGCAAAAAGAACTATAGGTGAATCTCCCTAATAAGCATAGATGCAAAAATCCTCAATAAGATACTAGCAAACAGAATTCAACAAATCATCAAGAAGATTATGCGCCATGACCAGGTGGGATTTATCCCAGGAATGCAGGGATGGTTCAACATATACAAATCAATAAACATAATACAGCACATCAACAGAGCCAAAGCCAAAAATCACATGATCATCTCAATAGATGCAGAAAAAGCTTTTGATAAATTCGAGCAGTCATTCATGGTAAAACCCTACAGAAAATTGGAATAGGTGGTCTTTATTTCAATCTGATAAAAGCCATCTATGGCAAATCAATGGCCAACATCATACTAAATGGACAAAACCTGAAAGCTTTCACTCTAAAATCGGGAATAGGCTGGGTGTTGTGGCACATGCCTGTAATCCCAACACTTGGGAGGCTGAGGCAGGAGGGTCGTTGCGAGTTCGAGACCAGCCTGGGCTACAAAGCGAGCTCAAGGCCAGCCTGAACTGCATAGCAAGACCCTGTCTCAAAAAGACATAAAATAAAATAAAATAAAATAAAATAAAATAAAATAAAATAAAATAAAATAAGGAACAAAATAAGGATGTCCACTATCACCACTCCTTTTCAACATAGTTCTGGAAACATTAGCTACAGCAATTAGACAAGAGAGAGAAATAAAAATAATAATGATAGGAAAGGAAGAACTTAAATTATTATTATTTACAGATGAGATGATACTCTACATAGAAGACCCCCAAAACTCCACCAAAAGACTCCTAGAGTTAATAACCAAATTCAGTCATGTGGCTGGATAAAAAGTCAATAATAAAAAATCAATAGTATTTTTGTACACAAACAACAAACTCATTGAGAAAGAAATTAGGGAAACCACACCCTTCACAGTAGCATCCAAGAAAATGAAATACTTAGAAATCAATCTAACAAAGAAAGTAAAAGATCTATATATTGAAAATTACAGTACTTTGAAAAAAGGCAATCGAAGAGTATATCAGAAAATGGAATGATATCCTTTATTCATGGATAGGAAGAATCAACATTGTGAAAATGGCCATACTCCCAAAATTATTATACAAATTTAATGCAATCCTGATAAAAATACCATCAGGATACCTCACAGAACTGGAGAAAACCTTCCTAAAACTCATATGGAACCAGAAAAGACCTAGAGTAGAAAGGCAGTCCTGGGCAACAAAGGCAAGGCAGGAGGCATCACAATCCCTGACTTGAAATTGTACTATAAAGCTGCTGTGATAAAATCAGCATGGTACTGGCAAAAAACCAGACTTGATGACCAGTGGAACAGATTAGAAGATGCAAACACAACTACAAACATATTCAGTTGCCTAATTTTTGACAAAGGGGCCAAACATTTTCACTGGAAGAAAGATAGCCCCTTTAATAAAATGGTGATGGAAAAACTAACTGGCTCTCAACGTGTCGAAGTCTAAAACTAGACCCATGTCTATCACTATGCACTAAACTAAAGTCAAAATGGATCAAAGATGTAAATATTAAAACAGAAACACTAAATCTACTGGAAGAGAAAGTAGGTAGAAATCTTGAAGACAAAGGGGTAGACAGAGAGTGTATGAACAAAACCCAAACTGCTTGGGAAATACTTCAAAGAATCAACAACTGGGATCTCATCCTATTAAAAAGCTTTTGTACATTAAAAAAAAAATCACCAGTAGAGTAAAAAGACAACCCAGAGTGGGAAAAAATTTTTGCTAACTGTCCCTCAGATACAGGACTTATATCTAGAATATATAAAGAATTGAAAAATATCACACCCCCTTAAATTCAAAGACCCAATCCAAAAATGGGCATCTGAGATGACTGCACACTTTTCAGGTGAAGAAATACAAATGGTAAATAAATACTTGAAAAAATGTTCAACATCACTGGTCATTCAAGAGATGCAAATTAAAACAACACAGATTCCATCTCACCCCAGAAAGAATGGCTATCATCAAGAAATCAACCAACAACAAATGCTGGAGGGGCTGTAGGGAAAAAGGAACCCTTCTCCACTGTTCATGGCAATGTACACTGGTGCAGTCACTTTGGAAATCAGTCTGGAGATCCCTCAAAAAACTAGAATTAGTGGTCCCATTTAACCCATTTAACCCAGCTATTCCCCTTCTGGGTATTTTTCCAGAAGACTTAAAAACATCATGCCACAGTGATATATGTGCACCCATGTTTATAGCGGCTCAGTTTATCATAGCAAAATCTTGGAGACAATCCAAATGCCCATCAACCAAGGAATGGATAAAAAGATGTGGTATTTTTGTAAAATGGAGTACTACTCAGCTATAAAGAAGGATAAACTTTAGACATTTATAGGGACATGAATGCGAGTTGAGTCCATACTCATAAGTATAATAAGTCAGTCTTGCATGTGTGAATATCATACTGTCTCCCTAGTGTAAGAAGATGAAGGAGTAAATAAGACACAAAATGTACAGTAGATACTGTGAAAAGGGAAGAAAGTGCTCAGGAAAGAGAAACTGGAATGGGGGAAAGGAGAAAAGAAGGAAGGGAAAAGGAGAAATATATAAATGTATAAATAAATATAAATAAACATATATACACACACAAGGTGGTTAAGATATACTACTAATTGCTATCAGCTCATTGAAAGGGAAGGTATGTGCCTATATTGTTTGATCAATTTTTCATGCCTATATCTTGTAATATGAAGAACTACTTTGAAAATAACAATATGCAATGTACTAACCATTGCTACTCTCCTACAACCTTGTTTTGAAATTTTATAACACTGTTTTTATCATTTTTGTTTTCTTTAAAATGAAAAATAAATTTCATTGAATCTGTAGATTAATTTGGAGTGAATTTACATATTTAAAATATCAAGTCCTAAAAAAGAAAAAAAAATATACAATATCAAGTCCTAGCTACAAATGTGGTATATATTTCATTATTTAACTTAATACTTTAAAAAAAGTCTCTAAACTGAAGTCAAAATGGCATTTAAAAGATAGGTACCTTATAATTACTGACAAATTTAGTCCCAAATTTTATACCTTATTTTTAAGTATTATTCCTGGCTTATTGAATAAGCATGAGAAAATTATCTAATCATTATAATTTTAATTTGTTTAAGCTACTTAATTACTATTATTTAACTCAATTTCTTAGTGAGCATAAATCAACAAATTTATTGGATAATTCAGTTGTTTAACATTTTCGTTTATTGGCCTCAAAATATAGTTCAGAACTTTAAAATGTACATTTAGTAAAATTATCCAAAATGCATGCACGTAAGTTAAAACTTTTTGGAAAAAGTCAAAATAGAAAAGACTAATAGGCTAGTAAACTAAATTAATATATCTATTTTTATTACTTGATGTATGCAAGAATCATGATTTCTAAAGTCATTGAATACATTGTTGACATGGATGTATTACTAGACTGGGAGGCTCAGATTATAGTGTAGGTGAGCTGGGTGGGTTTTAATCCTGGGATATGTTGTTAACTCAGACACAACAGAAATATAAGTTTCCAAAGAGACCTCACAGAGACATCAGTGGGAAATCTGACCAGAACCCATTCCCCTTTTTAGATAAGACTATGAAATACAAATCTAATATTAAAATCTCAACAACCATACAAGATGAAGACTAGGTATTCTTTCACTGAAATGCTATTAAATAACCAGTAAATTTTGCTAGCAGATCCTTGTTGACTTAATGTTATAGATCTCTTTTCTTATTAATTTTCTTTAATGTACACACACAGCTGGTAGGGTCTTCAGAGATTTGGAATTTACAAATGAAAAGTATATATCAGAATCCTTTTGTAATTCTGATTTAGTAGGTCTAGGGTGTGGCTAGGTAGGTCTTTTTGGCAGAGTTCCTTAGGTTCTCTGATTTAACTCTTAGGAATCATTTGTCTAGTCCAACTGTTTGACTATACATATGAGAGAGTTTTCTTCAAAGGCAGAAAAATGCTTCTAATTTAAGATTGCTTTGGTTAACATAGGTAGTTAGAAATTTAAAGCCTTAATGATTCCATTTCTCCAGTTCTTTCTGAGCTCATATTTCATCACCATCAAGTAGTAATTTTGTTTCTGACTTAATGACTTGGGACTTTAGGTTGACCTTTATTTTTAAAAGAAACTCCATTTTTCTATAATTTGGATGAATGGACAATGCTCGACACTGTATTTGAACCCAAATACAGTGTTCAGAATTTGTGAGAAGCTCTTTAATTATAATGATCCAAGTTAGCTGTAACCAGCTTTAGCCCAGAGACAGCAGGCTGAGCTGGTGGGGTTGATACTGGAAAGAAACTACACTGCAGTTTGTACAGTTTCTGTGGGACAAAGATTTAGCCCTGGGCTGGAACATTATTTTTAAAGACCTACTCAGTTTATTTTACATTCATATATATAAGAAATTATGAGCAGCATATATAATTTATGACCAGGTATTATCTCCTGTCCTGGGCATATTTAATGACTTTTCAAATAATATTTTTACAACAAGGTTGACGAATCTTTACGTAAATGCAAATATAAAGGCTTGGAGTAAATCAGGCTCCCATAGACAAATGGAAAAAGTGAGAGCGTACTTTTCCTCCAACTGAAAAGCAGGAAGAAACTCTACAGAGAAGTCTCTCATTTGTGAAAGAAAAAAAAAAATTTGCGTTTAATCTTAGTTCAGGTCGTCCACCTTAGTTGGATAGTAATTAACCAATACTCTTTTCATCCATTGGACCCCAAAGTCAGCTTCTTTAACAGCTCACATCAAGATATTTAAAAAACATAGTATTTGATTAAAGTACTTTGGGTTTAAGTGACTTGCTTTATGATTTTTTATTAGAAGGCAAGAAGAGACTTCTATTAAGGGGAGTCATATTTCTACTTTCACATTTTCTCTTCTCAAAAAGGAACTTATACTATTCTCTTTCATGTTGTATACGACAAATTTTTTCTACTAAGATTAATCTCAATAATCAGGAGTAAATGAGAGTGCCCTTATCTCAGCTGATTGGACAGAATGACCCTAGATCAAATACGATACAATAGGCTGATTCGTATAAGGAAAAGATATAGTGCTATATTTTTGCCTGTGGAATTTAGAATTCTTTCAACCTTATAAGAAAAGGGACAATAATAGCAGAGAATAGCGAATAACTAAAAGGTTATTAATCTAAACATAATAATGCATAGTCAGGTCCAGAATGGTCAGAAAACTTTTGCTTTAACTGGGGATACTAGCCCTACAGGTTGGTATAATATTCTTTGTGTGAAAGCCACACACTATAATTTCTTGAACAAAGTGAGATTTTTCTGCTTCTGTGGCTAATAAATGCAATAAAACAAAGCAAAATGAGAACCTCACAACCAACACATAATCACTATTTTCTGTAGGATTTTTTGAAATTAAGACTTCTGTATTTGGATGTTGTCTTTTTCAGAGAAAATATCTTGGTTTTAGTATTGCTAATGTAACCAGGGAAAAGTCCTCTTGTGCACACTTTTAAATTCATGTAAGTTAGGGGTGTAATTCTTTTTTTTATATAATTTTAAAAGTTTTATTAGTACATGTTTGCAATTCATGCAGTTTACAATCATCTTGGGGAGTGGTTACATGTACATATTATAGCTTGTTTCTATTTTTTTAATCCCCTTCTTCTCCCTCCCCTATACTCCTCTAGTCCCTTATCCCTTTTTTTGTACTTTGTTGGTATTATTTGTCTTTTTTTTTTTTCTGGTACTGGGAATCGAACTCACAACCTCATGTCTGCCAAGCAAGCACTGTGCCGCTGAGCTAAATCCCCAGCTCTGATATTATTTGTCTTGTGTTATGGCATATAGTATTTTCATTAATTGTCATTAAGTTCCTGTATATGGCACTTCCCCTTCCCTTCCTTATTTTATCTTTTAAAGAGCCAACTCTTCAATTCATTGATTTTTTTTTTTTTTTTTTTGAGACAAGGTCATATTCATCTCATATGCCCATTTTTGGATTGTGT
>NW_004955483.1:7938859-7940246 GCF_000276665.1 Chinchilla lanigera | reverse complement strand
ACACTTGGCCTAATTGTTTATATTGTTTTCTTAGTCTCTATTGCATTAATTTCTGCTCTATTTTTTTTATAATTTCCTCCCTCAGAAGAGCTTTGAGCTTAACTTGCTCTTCTTTTTCTAGAAGCTTGAGGTTCAACATTAACTTGTTTATTTGAGCTTGTTTTGTTTTTCTGATATAGGAATTCACCACTATAAATTTCCCTCACAAGATTGTTTCATTGCCTCCCATAAGTTCCAGTATGTTGTACTGGCATTATCACTGAGTTATAGAAACTGTCTGATTTCTTCTTTAATTTCATCTGTGACCCATTAGTTGTTTAGGAGGGTTGTTTTTAATTTCCATGTGTTTATGCAGTTTTTGGAGTTTCTTTTGTCATTGATTTCTAGTTTCAATGCACTATTGTCTGATAATATGCATGGGATCATTTCAAATCCCTTGCATTTACTTAAGTATGTTCTATGACCTAGTATGTGGTCTGTTTGGAAGAATGTCCCATGTGCAACTGAGAAGAATGTGTATTCTGATGGGGTGGAATTCTTCTTGTGGGGTGGAACACTTTGTAAATATCTACTAAGTCCATTTGTTTAAAAGTATGGTTCAGTTCTGATATTTCTTTATTGATTTTTTGTCTATTTGTTGATATGTCTATTTGTGACAGTGGGGCATTCAGGACCCTATTACAATTGTATTAGTGCTTATTTGATTTTTCAAGTCCATTCATATTTGTTTTATATAGTTGGGTTGGTTGACATTTGGTGCATGTATATTTATGACTGTTATCTCTTCCTCTTGGATTGTTTCCTTAACAAGTATGTAGTAATCATCTTTGTCTCTCTTGATCAGACTTGGCTTGAAATCTGCTTTGTCTGCAAGTACAATGGCTACAGTGCTTTTCTCCAGGTTACTGTTGCATGGAGTATTGGTTTTCATCATTTGACTTTCAGTCTATGAATTTCTTTTTGAGTTAAACGTGTTCCTCTTATGTAGCATATTGTTGGATCTTGCTTCTTGATCCATTCTGCCAGTCTGTGTCTTTTGATTGGTAAATTGTGACCATTAACATTGATAACTGATATGTACTGACTTACCCTGTCATATAATTTTCCTATTGTTGGCTCCCTTTCTTTCTGCTCTAATTGCTTACCTTGTTTGCTGAATTCATTCTATTATTGTTCACGGAATTGTAGTCTTCATTATCTCTTTCCAGATTATTCTTTAGGACATTTTTGTTGCTGGTTTGGTGGTCATGAATTTCTTCAGGTGTGTTTTCATGGAAGTGTCTTATTTTTTCATCAATTTTGAAAGATAATTTTGTAGGCTATATCAATCTGGACTGGAGGTTGTTTTCTTTTTTTTTATTTTAAAGAATAAAAGAAGGATAACATA
>NW_004955483.1:7933814-7937072 GCF_000276665.1 Chinchilla lanigera | reverse complement strand
CTGGGGGCCCACCCTCCGGGAGCCAGCAGGCAGGAAGCTAGCCAGCCAGAAGGCTGGCGCTCCCCTCCCACAGCTCTCTGTGCGCCGGAAGTCCTCCTTCCAGGGAACCACGAGGCCAGGAGTGAGTCGCCGGTCCAAAGACCCAAAAAACCGGTGCTCCCCGCCCGAGGCTCCCCGTGCGCTGGGGGCCCACTGGAGGTTGTTTTCTTTTAGGGTTTGAAATACTTCATGTTAAGGTATTCACAACCTAAAAGTTTATGTTGAAAAGTCTGCAGTGATTCTGATGGATTTTACTTTATAGGTGATTTGTTTGTTTTCTTTTAATATTCTGTTTTTGTGTGGAATTTCTGGAATCTTTACTACTAATAATCTTTGCATTATCTTGATTATGGCTAATTGTAGTTTGACATGACTCACTTAACTGTATGTCAAATTCTTTTTTAATGTTTGGAAAGTTTTCTGCCATTACTTCTGTGAACAGGTTTTTTAGGTAATTTGTGGTATCTTCTGCTTTTTCATTGACTCAGGTCAATCTTCTGTTACTCTTCTTTGCATCATCTAGCAGCCATTGGATTGAGTTTTCACGGTCCCTTGCTTTTTTTTTTTTTTTTTTTCTTTGTCTTTTTGAGACAGGGTCTTACTCTGCTGCTCAGGCTGGCCTGGACTCATGATGTAGCCCAGGATGGCCTAGAACTTACAGCAATACTACTGCCTCAGCTACCTGAGTGCTGGGATTATAGGCATGCACTACCATGCCTGGCATCCCTTGCTATTTTTAAGAAATCTTTCTTTTCATGATGGCTAACCAGAAACCTGTCTTCTAGATCTGATATTCTGTGCTCACATTGGTTGAGTCTGCTATATATACTTTTAATAGAATTTTAATCTCCTAAATATCTGTTTGAATCTGTTTCATGGATTCCATTTCTTTCCTATGTTGGGCATGCATGGTTTCCATCATTTTCCTTAGCTCCTCTATCTTTTTCATCTGTATCTACTCTAGATTTACTAACTGTATTTATGGTCATCATCTCTTTAGTTATCTGAAAAATTATTTCTTTTTTTTTTTTTTTTGTCTTTTTGAGACAGGGTCTCGCTATGTAGTTCAGGCCGGCCTTGAGCTCACTTTGTAGCCCAGGCTGGCCTCGAACTCACAGTGATCCTCCTACTTCAGCTTCCTGAGTGCTGGGATTACAGGCATGCACCACCACACCCAGCTGTAAATGGCTTATAGTAGGAAGCTTTATTGCTAGTATTGTGAACTCCTTAGAAAATGACTGCTTTGCAGAGGTATTTTCTAAGTGTATATTGCTTTTGGCTTTTCAGCCTACTGCAAGATCCTATCTCTTCAGTTTTGAGAAGTTACTGCCTACTTGGCCTAGCCTCTGGTTCTTTGTTAGTGGCCTGTGGTATTTTTTATGACCCTCCAGCGATTGTGGTCTTGGCATACAAGGAAGTACAATGGGTTACCTTGGCTACTGTAGTAGAATCAGTAATAACAATAGCATCAAGCACTGCCTCAGAGATGACAAACTGTTGTACCTATTAATCTGCCATGTATAAATGTATGAACAAGATTCATCACTATATAACAAAATCTAAAACAAACCAGAGAATTGTATTACAGTAAATATCCCCTTAAAGAGCAATTTTTCCCCCAGGAGAGATTTAAAAGCAGTGGGGGGAAAATAGAGACATAGAAGAAGAGGAAGAGATTAGAAGCAAGGCTAAAGGACAAAGGAAGATTACACAAGCTTTAGGAAACTGGTGATGAAGACAGGAGGGAAAGAAAGAAGGAAGATACAGAAATGAGAATAGAACAAAACAACAAAAAACTAGAAACAACATTCACATCTATATAATAACAAAAACAAAGAAGAAAAAGAGCAAGCCTATATAGTAGCATTATGGCAGGGTGTTGGATAATCCCACAAGCCTGTGCTTTTAACTTCACTGACATTCAGGCTGATTCTTGTTTCTGGCTGTGACTTGATTCATTGAGCCCACAACACTCTGGGTGCCTCTTGAAGGCTTGAGCTTGGTTCCTTGACCCTGGGTGTCCCCCAAGGCTGTGCCTCACCCTGACACTGGGAGTCCTGCTGAGGAGCCAACCTGCAGCTTCTCTGAGTCCCTGGTTCAGCTGTCTCCTTTCCAAAATGGTGAGTAACCCATCACCCTCTCCTGGGGACATTTGAATTGGAATCACTCACCAGCCCCTGCAGCCTGCAGCATCCACTGCTCTGTTCCACTGGTGCATTTCTTTCTGGAGGCCTCTGGAGTACCTGTAGTTACTGTGCCTCTGTAGGTTTGAGACACCTCTCTCACACTGTGAGCTGGGATTCAGGGAGAAAGCACCATTTGCCACCTCCCTCTTTTGCTTTGAATTCCCTCTCTTCCCTCTCCCTATGGGATCTAATTCTTCCTTCAGATCCTTACTGAGTCTTGGGAACCCACCACCCTCCTTCTTTTCACCACATTGCTCGATTCCAGCATCTGGACTCTAAATCACAGGCTGACTTTCTGCTGCTCACCACTCTGCTACCTTCTTGCAGAACATTATTTCATGTATTTGATGACCATTTGTATTTCTTCCTCCATTTGTCTACTCATTTCTCATTCCCATTTCTTGGTTGGGCCTTTAATTTTAGATGGTTTAATCTTTTTGAGTACTTCTAGACATTAGTCCCCTTTTGAGGAGCAGGTAGCAAAATTTTCTTTCCATTCTGTAGGTGTTTCTCTACTCTACTGATTATTTTGCCATACAGAAGTTTTAATCTGATATACTCCCATTTGTTGATTCTTGCTGCTGTGTCTTGTGTGATTGAGGTTCTCTTTAGAAAGTCTTTTGCTACATCTATGTCCTCAAGTGTTTTACCTATTTTATCTTCCAGAAGGTTTAATGGGGCATAATGTCAATCTTGTCATAAAGATACATTGTTATGGGTGTAAAATGCACTTGTTCATTTTTTAGAATACTTCTGTCCGTGAATTATTCATTTTAACTTTATGAGTTTTATTATATTAAACAATGAGCACTTAGCAGAAAAAATACCAAAATATAAAATATTGAACCTTTAATATTTATTGAGTGTTTTAAAAAAAGTCTCAAAATTTTCAAAATTAACTGTTTTTTGGTGTCCAAAGTGTAAAAAGTAACTTCTCCTCAGAATTCAGTCTTCGAGGCTGGGTGTGATGGTGCACGCCTCTAGCCCCAGCACTCGGGAGGCTGAGACAAGAGGATTATTGCAAGTTCAAGAC
>NW_004955483.1:7929801-7933714 GCF_000276665.1 Chinchilla lanigera | reverse complement strand
AAAAAAAAAAAAAAAAAAAAAGAATTCAATCTTTGATTTTGGGGAGCGCAAACTTGGCATATTGGACATCTACCAGGTTGGGAGTTATAATGTTTCCCTTGTATCATTTGGAGGTTCCCTATGTCATTCCTATAACACTACCATGCCATTTTTAAAAAATCACTATTGCTTTGTAGTATAGCTCAGAGACAAGAATTGCTATGCCACCTACTTTGCTTTTATTCCCAGAGTTACTTTTGCTTTTCTGGGTATCTTCTGATTCCATATCAATTATAGGGTTGTTTTCTCTAGATCTGTAAAGTATGGTGTGTTTTTTTTTTTTTTTTAATTGAGACTGCATTGAATTTGTATAACAGTTTTGGAAATGTGGTTATTTTGACAATATTGTTTCTGCTTATCCAGGAGCAGGGGACATCTTTCCCTTTTCTGATGACCTCCTCAGTCTCCTTCTTCAGAGTATTGTAGTTTTCTTCCTACAGATCTTTCACTTCCTTGATTAGGTTAATTCCTAGATACTTCATTTCTCTTGAAACTACTATGAATGGTATTGTTTTCATAAATTTCTTCTCATCCTGTTCATTATTGGTGTACACAAATACTAATGATTTTTGTGTGTTGATCTTGTATCCTGCTACTTTGTTGAAGTGACTATTAGTTCTAAGAGTTTTTTGGTGGAGTTCATTGGGTCCTGTATGTAGATTAATCGTCATCTGCAAGTAATGATAACTTAAATTCTTACTTTCCTATATGTTTCCCTTTTATTTCTTTCTCTTGTGTAGTAGCTCTGGCTAGTGTTTCAAGAACTATGTTGAATAGAAGTGGTGATAGTGGACATCCTTGTCTTGTTCCTGATTTTAGGGGGGAATGTTTTTTAGTTTTTCCCCATTTAGTATGATGCTGGCTATTGCTTTGTCATGAATAGATTTTATCAATTCATGTTTGGTCCTTTTGAACTATTTTCTTCACCATTTTAAACATGAAAGGGTGCTGGATTTTGTCAAACATCTTTCTGCATCTGTCCATACGATCATGTGATTTTTTGACCTTGCTCCTGTTTAAGTGATGTATTACATTTATTGACTTAAGTATGTTGAACTATCTTTGCATTTTGGGGATGAAACCTACTTGTCATGGTGTATCATCTTTTGACAATATGCTGCTTTCTGTTTGCTAAGATCTTGTTGTAGATTTTCACATCTATGTTCATTAAAGAAATTGGCCTATATTTCTTTTTTTATTTGGGTCTTTATCTGGTTTGGAGGTCAGGATGATACTGGCTTCCATAAATGAATTTGGGAGCACTCCATCCTTTTCAATTACTTTGAAGAGCTTGAGGAGTGTAGGTGATATAACATCCTTAAAGATTTTGTAGAATTCAGCATTGAATCCATCAGGTCCTGGGCTTTTTTTAGTTGGTAGATTCTTTATTATTGAGTCAATTTCATTGCTTATTATTGTGTTGTTGAACATGTTTATGCCTTCTTGGGTTAGTTTTGGTAGTTTGTAAGTGCCTAGAAATCTGTCCATTTCTTCAAAATTTGTTAACTTATAGGAATATAATTTTTCAAAGTAGTTACTATTGTCTGGATTTCAGCAGTGTCATGATTTCTCTTCTTTCCTTTCTCATTGTATTGATGTGAGTCTTTTCTTTTTTCTCCTCCCTTTTTTGGGTGGAGAGGTTTGGTTACTGCAGGTTGTGGACTAAAGAAGTGAGGAGAATTTGTGGCTTATGTGGAGATTTTTAGTAGGATGTTACTTACTTGTGAAGAATTTTCAGCTTTGTATGTCCAGTGCTAGTATATACTGCTTCTGTTATTTCCTTTAAGTGATTTTGACTCTGTCCTTATGTTTTGCCAAAAGAATCACTTCTTTATAACAGCATTCACAGGTTCAGTCTACAGCGCTTCTATATGACAGCGCCTGCAGTTGCTCTTCCCCCCTTTGTCTATTCTCTATGCCTACCATGACAGCGTATTATCTGTAGTTGCTCTGCAGAGAGGTAGATGAAGTGGGTGGGGAGAAGGAGGGAATGTTCGGATGAGTAGTGTTAGGTCCTAATGGGAAGTTTGAAAGGCAGACTACTGGTAGATGAGAAGAAAAGATTGATGTGTGGTCTGATTTTATTGGAGTAGTTTTAGTTGCCTTGAAGGTTTAATATTGAGAGTTTTCAGAGGATATTTTGTGGGGAAAAGGGTTAGATATAGGAGAAAGGGGGTTTGCTATGTGATTGAGGAAAGCTATGTGGTTATCAGAACTTGCTTATAGGGAGGACAGTAAGTTAGGTACGGAAGAGCCAAAGGCTTAAGATGGGAAGAACATGGAATTACTGTAGTGAAGATGGGAGTGCCTGTGAGGGAGCTAAGGATGGTGAGTTAAAAAACTTGGAAGGAGGAGTTTATGTGTTTGAAAAAAGAATAAAGAAATATGTTAATAATATTGTCTCGGAGCTGGGAATATAGGTCAGTGGCACAAGTGCCTGCTTGGCAAGCGCAAAGTCCTGAGTTCAATTTCCAATATCAAAAAAATTAGTTGAATATGGTCTCAGGGGTTTGAGGTGAAGACAGTATGTAAACAGCTGAGACAAAGAGAGAATCTAAACACCTCTTAAGTCAGAGCCAATGATAGAACAATATGCAGAGTACAAACCTAATAAACACATGAAACTAGAAAAGAACATAACCCTATGTTACTAAATAGCTCAGGAAACATACAAAAACTTAAAGCAGTAAGATGTTTGGCAGGAATAGAGATTAGATAATTCAGTGAAATATTGCATATGTGATTCCCAAGTAGCTTCTTTGCCAGAGAATCTGAGTGCTCACACCCCAATAACTACTTGGATCCCTCCCCTGCAATACTGAAGTTAACTCAGGACCAGTTAACCTGAAGTTAACTGAGGACCTCTTTCTGCCAAGTTGCAGGCATTCTTGTAGAGTTTGACTCATTCTGAGTTTTTGGGTTAGGAACTCTTGTGGTTGCTCTCGCTGGGTGTATCAGCACACAAATTCACTGATACTGAATTGTCCACTGAGTCAGGATTATTCCTATGCAATCAGTTCAACTATAGCAGTAACAGACTAATCTGGTACAATGCTATCTAGTGGGCTGGTTGAGAAATAACACATCATAAGACCTTGTTTTGGGTCTCCCTTTAGCAGTGGGAACATGGCGCCAATGTGAGCTTCCGGTCCTGCCTAACTCAGGCTGAAAGTGGCATCTGACCGCAAGAATGGAATGTGAGATCACTAGTTCCTGCCTCTCAGTGGCATTCCCCCCAGTCTGCTCTCCAACTGTTGGCAGTCTTCTTTAACTATCCTTCCCTCCTCCACTTGGGAACTTGGGAGTGGGAATCAGCCAAGGGGCTGTTCTGGACCCAAGTTCAACCACCCAGCTCTTCCCTACAGTGGCGTCCCGGCCAGTTCCTGCTCTGAGTGATGCGTCCTCTGTCCCTTGTACGACAGTCACTCACCAACTGTAGACTCTGGAGGGCCACTGGGGAAGCAGTGTCTTCCATTCTTTCTGCTGCTTCCAATTGCATTAGATTCTCCTGGTCCAGATGCAGTTCTTTGCGAACAGAGAAGTTGTTAGTCTCACTTTGCCTCCTAGCTGGCAGCTATCCAGGGGCTGTTGGTGATGCCTCAGTGTCTCTGCAGCATGGTCTACCTATTCTGTATCACTTCAACATATTTTCTTCTTGTCTTCAATCAGAGAAGATCACTGCCTTTTCATGTTTCATGAAGTATGATAGTTATTCATGCCGTTCTCCAAATACTTCTGGTGTTCTGCTGTCTGAGTCTGCTATTTCCTAACCCCGGGGTGACTGAATGGGATCTTTTGACCAATTTGGACAATAATTTGCAAGTAGAGCTGTGTGTCATTTTAGAGTAAGAGTTTTCTTAATTTTTAAATAGAT
>NW_004955483.1:7928403-7929701 GCF_000276665.1 Chinchilla lanigera | reverse complement strand
ATATATATATATGGTATACAACAGGGTTTTCTTTTTTAAAATGAAACAGGGTCTCATTATGTTGCCCTGGCTGTCCTCAAACTCCTATGCCCAAATGATCCTCCTGTTCCAGACTTCTGAATAGCTGAGACTATCGCCATGTACCACTGTGCTCACTGCTGATATTATGATAGATGTGTACATTGTGGAATGGTGAAATCAGGCTAATAACATACTCTGTGTAGGAGTTTTAATCCATGATATGAAACTCTCTGGGAATCTGTCTCAGGGAGTTTTTGTAACCCCTGATTACAAACCTGCTAAAGAATATTTTCTTAAAAGAAAGAAAATGCTTCTAATTTACAAACAAATTTACTCAATGCATTTGACACTTAAGGGCAAAAGAGTGATGCTTTTTTTTTTTGTTTTTGCTTGTTGAGGTTATATTTTTTGGAGGGTTATGTTTCTGTATCATTATCTTGATTTTCTACCTTAAAAGTTATCATCTGTGATAGTAAACTATGCAAAGAATGATTACTGCAGTCAAACTCAAAACCTTTTGAACTATTGTCATTTTAAATTATAGTCAGGATTCTGTACATACAATTAAGAATCAAAGAATCTGGGTTGTAGTTTTCATGTTGACACTGGGTGACCTTCAACTTATCTGGGTCTCAGGACATTTGCTCGTCTATAAATAGGTTGTTGAAACAAATCATTTTGAATGCCTCTCTAGCTCTGTTAATCTGTAATTCTAGGAAAACAGAATAACATGCTGCTAGCTATTTTAAGTTAGGGACATTTTTTTTAAGCTAGTGCTGCGGATTGAACCCAGGGACTTGGGCATTGCAAGTACCTACTCTACCACTGAGCTACATCCTGAATCCCTGAGTTAGCAATCTTAAACACAATTTTAAAATGTCAGAATTAGGTCTGAGTATAATCACTCAAGAAATCACTAATGTTTTAATTATTCAAAACTTGAACTCACCCAGAACAGGATACATTTTACTTCGAGTCCTTTGTGTGTGTGTGTGTGTGTGTGATTGTTTGTTAAAACTATATTTTCCAGGGTTTTCTGGAATTCAAATGTATTTTTCTTCTATTTAACAACTCTTTCCTTCTCTAATAGTAAGAAAAAGTTTCTCAAGGATGTAGTGGAACTGTGCTTTTGTTTTGTTTAACTTGTTTTTAAATCTCTCATTTCTCGTAGCAATGTGGATTTCAACATCTTACACGTTTTTCATGAGACTTGTCAACTTTATCTCTTCCTGAGTTCTAAGACTTTGGAAAAATATTGGCAGGTTCAGCATTAGTCT
>NW_004955483.1:7904891-7928223 GCF_000276665.1 Chinchilla lanigera | reverse complement strand
CTCACTCTGTAGCCCAGGCTGGTCTTGAACTCACAACGATCCTCTTGCCTCCGCATCCCAAGTGTTGGGATTACAGGCGTGAGCCAGCATGCCTGGCTGCATTAGTCTCTTTCTGATGGAAATGAAAAGATGGTTATATTCAGGGTTTAGTGAAGAAACTTTTTAGTGTTTTTTCAGTCAATTTTGAAAGGAAGGCTCAAGGGACAAAGCTCCTGAGGATCAAATGTACCCTAATGGTGAAAGTGGTATCACTGGTTTCATGTTTGTGCTTTTAACTTGTTTTCTCCGAGCCAGATGTAAGCTAGCTACAGAACCTCAAAGCCACAGCCCCTGCTGGGAGGTGCCCATCTAATTATATTAACTTCTGTACTAACATAATGGATTGGTAAAGAGACTGAATGATTTGTAAAAGTAAGCTGGTTCTTTGCTGGACTCTTCCTTTTTTTACCTTTTGATTTTTATACTGTAGTTCATTAGTACAGTTAGCATAGTACTATTTATCTTATGCAATGGAGAAAGTTACTCATAATGATTGCCATTCTCCTTGGTTGTAAAACATACATTTATAGAACCAGAAACTGCCTGAAAATACAAATTTACTCAACTACACTGAGCTCTTGCACCTTGTTTTAACTCAATGTCAAATAAAGTGCTCTTTGTATAATAAAACTAATTTTTAAGAAGGTGGAGGCATGACATTTTGACTGGTGTTACTTATTTTGCACTCCTAAAAATTATTTCTTTCTGCCTTCATCTGAATCTTAAATATAACGACAGTTTCAGTGCACTTATCTCAAGAAATAAAAATAACCTAACATGAATATACACATTGCTTAGTCACAAGAATTTACTGAGCTTAAAGTCCCACGTATAAAAGCACCTTTCAGTGCCTTAAAAAGCTGGAAATGGTGATCAGAGGGCTAACAACCATTTCACCTTTGACTACTCATCCTACCTGACCTCCAATATTGAACACGATACTGTACTGCAGTGTTGGAAAAAGTGATTCAATGTCTAGAGATTTCAATTGACTCTGAGGAGTGCAATAACCCTCAAGCCAAGGCAGTGTACAGTAAGCCTTCTGTCTACTTGGGAGCCACAATCTTGGGGTCTCTGGATAGGCATGGGAAGTATGTCGAGTGAGGTATTTTACTGGCTTCTCTATGCCACCAGGCTCCCAACACTCAACTGAGCGAAACCAGAATCTGAATGTCATTGCTTGGGTGGCTTAATTGCCAAGGAGTGTGAATGGGATGGAATGCAGGAATAGAAATGTTCTGAAAATGGTCAGATTTGATGGTATGAGAGAAATGTGCATTTTGCATGACTATTTTTACTAGAACAATTGCTATTCTAGAGGGTCTTAGCTTTCTAAAAACAAGTGGTGTTGTTGGTTTGTTTTGTTATCATAGCCATTTCTCCAAGTCCAATGCCTGATAATATTAAGAAAATTCTAATAATTACTTTAGGCTTTCAGTTACCATACCTGTAAGATTTCTTTTAGCTCAGCAGCTAGTCACAAAGAGAATGAATTCCATTCTTACAGTATTTAGCATTTGAGCAAAGTGCAGGATTTTTCATTCACACTGGGGAAGTTTTATAACACACTTAAGTAACCATACCTAGCATGCCCTAAGAAAATGTTGACAGTAATTGGTCTGATGTTGGAGGAGGGGGTTGTTTGAGCTCATCAAAATAAAAGCAAATGAAAGAGCAAGGCAACAATTATTTTTGCATAAGAGTTGTGTTCTGTTAACTTGTCTATGTTGGACTCCAAGGCAAGAGCGAGCCACTTCTGACTGAGTGTTGGATGCCAACTTCCACCAGCTGCTGCCCCATCAGTTATGTGGGGCCCATGACCCCTTTCCATTTTCAGAACAAGAATAGAACTAATTGTAGCATCAGGATGCAACGCATTCCAAAATATATTTACTCTGAAGCAGTAAGCTTTTCCACATCCTGCAAAGCAACCAGGAAGGACATAATTTTTGTTACTTAGAATATTTTTAACATCCAGTTTGAAACTGTAAACCTCAAACGTGCTAAAAAATATAATTCAAATTGTGTATAATTTAAATATTTTGCTAATGAATTCCTGGAGACCATTCACACTCTTTTTTATTAGAGTGCAATTGAGGTGCATTAACTTATACTTAAAATAAGAAAACCCACTTTTAGAAAGCATCATCCAACAGTGGTACTTGCCATGGTGCCATCTTGTCTGCATCCACACCTGACCTCCGGCAAAACTGTAAATTCAGTGAAATTTGTATTTCTTTCCTTCATCATTTTCTTTGTTCTTTAAAGTTTTCTCTCCTTTTCAGAGGCATTACTGTAGTAAACTCCCAGTATTGGACAAAGTCCCTCCTTAATTTCCCCCCAAAACCAAATCTACTCTTTAGGAGGAATGAAAGCCAGTACACAGAAGGGTCTATTTATACAGTACCTAGTAATGAGCAGAAATAGAGACCTCTAACTTTGAGACTGCTGAACTAACTTCATCTGACAACTGGGAAGGATCTGTAATTTCCGCAGGGTGTAGAGCCACAGAACTTGAGTCTGAATCCTGGCTCAGTCACTCCCTTAGCCTTCCATTTTTCTCAGCTTTCATTTGTATCTACTACTTGGGGACTGTCATTGTTCTACGAGAAAACACGCATAGAAGTGCTTTGTAAACATGAAGTACTCTAACTCTGCAGGTGTTTTTAAAAATTGCTTTAAAGTCATGTAATGAACCCTAAATAGGAAGTCAGATGTCCTGTTTGACCTAGAAAAGTCATCTAACTAGGCCAGGTTCATCATAAAAACCAACAAGTTAACCAGAGTATCTCTAAAGGCCCTTTAATGTGAAGCATTTTACCATTCCACAAATTGAAGTCATTCACAGAGACATGAGATCCAGTGTACAAACATAAAAGGTGCATGAGTTTGAACGAGGAGGTAAGTTGAGGAATGAAGGAGACGGTGGTTAACGCTTTAACGCTTCCAGAGGAGTGACCATGGCAGCTATAGAGCAAGAAGTAAGTGGGGGCTGTGTGGCAAGACCCTAGAAAGTGGAGGCGTTAGTTTGGGTGCATTCACAGCTTTGGGGTGAAGGTTGCAGGGATATTTGGGGATTGAGTGAACAGGGTTATTAGTTGTGGAGGTTGTTGGGTGAGTAGGATCTGCAACTGCAGGGATTTTAGTGGTCAGTAATTACAGTTGTGAAAGTGGCAGGAGGAGGATTAGACAAGGGCAGTGAAGCCAAAGACAACCTTCTTACCTTTCTCTCCCTTGGGTCCACTGGGTTGTGATCAATTTAAATTGAGAGTGATCAATTTAAAGTGTAAACCAGTTTCTTATGTCTTCTAATCTTCCCATTAAATTCTTCAGTGGCTTTCTTTGCATTGAGATTATGCTATAGATTCATTATCAGTGGCTTTCAGGTCCCAGAAGGAATTGGCACTTAATTATCTCTAATTCCACTACCCCTCTCTTCCACTCTGCTTCTTTCCAAATTCCAGCCACACTGGGCAACCTGGAATAACTAAGGTGTATGTACTAAAGGGTACGTGTGCTCTCTCTGTCATCTTTCATAGGGTTAGCTTTGATTCTTGGGGAATTTAGCTTAATATTTCTTCAGACAGGTTTTCTCTGACCATGCAGCCTACACTGCATCTTACTTAGTTTTCTTAACAACCAGCATAGTCAATAATTTTATACTCTCATACAATGTCTGATCAAAAACTCCTTTGTCATCAGTTGAGTGAATGAAGACTTGACATACTTCCTGCCCTACTCTCTTTGTGTCCTGTATCTTTTCTCTACTTCTTGTTCCGTCTCTTCTTTGTTTTTCCAAGGTCAGTGTAGCTTATGTAATTTTTTCTGGTTACAGAATGTGTATATATCTATGTCAAAGATTAACCAATACTAAAATGTGTAAAGATGAAAATGAAAACCACCAAAATTCCATCACCCAGAAACAAAATCAGAACATTAAAAAAACTTTAGCTGGTGCATAAAAGCATAAAAATTGTATCTAACAATGGGGATATCATGGGAAGTTTCAAAATATATATTATGTGATGTTTCGAGAATATCTGTCTCCTTGATCATTTATTATTTGTTGATGGTGAAAATATTCAATATATCCTTTATTCTAGCTTTTTGGTATGTACAGGGCATAGTCACAGCACTGTGAATCAGCACACCAGAACTTTTTACTCCTGTGATTTAGGACCCATTAACATGTTATACGTTTCTAAAGCTTTTCAAGGCAGATGAAAAAAATATATATATATATACATACACACACACACACAAGATGTGTTCATGATATACATACTTTTCTTTTTTTTTTTCATCTTTTGTTTTTTGTTTTTTTGAGACAGGGTCTTGCTATGCAGTTCGGGCTGGCCTTGAGCTCACTTTGTAGCCCAGGCTGGTCTCAAACTCACAATGATCCTCCTGCCTCAGTCTCCTGAGTGCTGGGATTACAGTGTGCGCCACCATGCCCAACATACATGCTTTTTTTCTGTAGCTTCTTTTTTTTTTAGTTTCTTTTTTATTTTCTGATGGAAGTGAAAAGATGGTTATATTCAGGGTTCAGTGAAGAAACTTTTTAGTGTTTTTTCAGTCAATTTTGTTTTTTCTGGTACCGGGAATCGAACTCACGACCTTGCGCTTGCAAGGCAGGCTCTGTGCCACTTTGCTAAATCCCCAGCCCCTCTGTAGCTTCTTTTATCCATTTATAACATATATGTACCTTGATATTTTTCCTTCTTCCATCATTATGACCCACATTTCCTTTCCATAATAGCTCATAACGTGGAACTAAATTGTTTTATTACTCATTGCATTCACTGAAGAGTTTTAAAATCTGGTACTTAATTTTAAAAAGCGTCAAGAGCAATATTTTCCTTTCCAAAATTTAACAAAACGTACATTGCGTTTTCCTTAAAAGACCTTCAAATTCATAGGGGCTGCATCCTTCCCCGCGGGCCTTTGCCTCCCGTCGACATCAGTACTGTTCTTCTCTGCCTATGCGTGAGCCCCACCCTAGTTTTTTCAGACATAATCCAACATTTATCTTTGGTATAAAAAGTAACCGTTATTCTTGTCTTTCACTGCCAGCATTGCAGACTGGGCATTTAAATGCCTCAGCTTGTGTTTGGAGAGGGTAACAGCTGCATGTGCTATTTCCAATACTCTAAAATCCATGCAGGATGTGACCATGGGAATGCTTGTCATTTTTTCTTTGGGGCAGGGAGATAGCTATAAAATTGGTGAGTGATGTACAGAGGTGAAAACTAGGTGAGAAATTCTTAAAGCAGACTGCAGGCTTGCCATCTGATGTCTAGGGAAAGCCGCATTCCTTTGAGTAGCTCTCAGAATATTGATCTGCTTAAACTTGGGGGTAGCCACAGTTGGAAAGCACTTGGGATCCTGAAGTGGTATCAGTATGTTTCCTGTGTATTTTTTTACATTTTTATTTATTTATTTATTTTTGTCTTTTTGAGACAGGGTCTTGCTATGCAGTTCAGGCTGGCCTTGGGCTCACTTTGTACCCCAGGCTTGTCTCGAACTCACAACGATCCTCCTGCCTCAGCCTCCTGAGTGCTGGGATTACAGGCATGTGCCACCACGCCTGGCATTTTTTTTTTTGGTTTTTTTTTTTTTTTTTTTTTGGTACTGTGAGTCAAACTCAGGACTTTGTGCTTGCCAGGCAGGCGCTTATGCCACTGTGCTATATCCCTGGCTCTATTTTTTTTTAAATGTATGGGTTTATTCCTGTTTTTTCTTATTTTAAAGACAATAAAAAATAATAAAAAATCCATTAGAAGTGGTACAGAATTTCAAAAAACCAGATGATAGGAATTCAACAATGGTTGTTATACTGCATATTGTTGTCTTCTGTTTCCTGTTTTAAAAGGGCCAATTTCTTGGATTTTTCCTCACTTGCAGCCCAAAGCCTAATTGAAATTGAAACCTTCAGGCTGGGGATATAGCTCAGTGGCACAAGTGCCTGCCTGGCAAGATCCTGAGTTCAATTCCTGGTACCGAAAAAAAAAAAAATCCTGAAATTGAAACCTTATTTCTGTTCTTTTCATATAATAGTATTAAATTATTTTATGTTCTAGGAGTTTTTTGTTTGGGAAAGGATGTTTGAAATTAGAACTACTGTCCTTGGTTGTAACTACTTAGAACTTCATTGCTACTGAACTTGAGCCATTGCTTGTTTCTTTTGATGTATCATAGATGTCGAACAGTTAGCATGTTAGCGTTTGCATAGTTACTTGATATAAGAGTGTATTTTAGACTTGGAAGAAGGTAGCAAATCCTGTCAGTGCTCTCCCCACTTCCTTTAAGGCCTCATCATCTTCCAGTTGCTAGCACCTGGAAACACTGGGGAATTAACATCAATTTCTAGAAGTCCTTAGTCAGTGGCCAGTGGGAGTTGGCGTATGATTAGATTACTCCAGATCCCTCTCCCTTGGGTGGGATGAAGGTAAGGCCTTTGTTTGTCTTCAGATTCCTGATGGACTTAAGTTCTAGTTATTGGTTTAATAACATACAACCTTAACTAGTAACCTTTACTTTCTTGTTCCTTTACTAACAATCCCCGGACTCTCTAATAAATTATTTACAATCAAACTTGGTCTCAGATCAAACCAAATCCCTGCATGGAGGTGGAGGGGCTACCTCTTACTTTCTGGCAATATTTTGATTGGTTATACTAGGTAGATAAAAAAACTTTTTGGCTTAATCTAGTACTCAACAGTTACTTTATATATTTTTACTATCTAGTAGCACATATTGCTGATTGTCTACTAAATGTCTTTATTGCTATTTTTCTTTTTAAAGGGAAATACTCTGTATATCTGAAACATGCCTGAAACAAATAAAATGCAATAAGTCAGAAAAATAAGTACATAGATTAAGCACAATCATGTTTTAAGAGCTGCCTGTCTCAATAGTGATATTTAAAGACAGAGCAAAGTATATATGTGCCCAATGTTCAACTTAATGAGTGAATTTAAAATTACACTTTTTATTATTGCTTTTCATAGCATCTTCTATATTATAGGACACTGAATTTTTTTTTTTTTTGTCTTTTTGAGACAGGGTCTTGGTATGCAGTTCAGGCTGGCCTTGAGCTCACTTTGTAGACCAGGCTGGTCTCAAACTCACAACGATCCTCCTGCCTCAGCCTCCCGAGTGCTGGAATTACAGGCATGTGCCCCCATGCCCGGCTCAGGACACTGAAGTTTATAAAGAATTTGTAATTTTAGTGATGCTTGGATCATAGTCAGGTGCCATTTAATTTACATTAAGAGCTACATGTTTAAAAAAAAGAGCTATATGTTAGTTACACTTCACTCATTAAGTGTCTAGGCCGGTATTTAATGTAAAATAAGATTTTGCAGAACTGGAGATTACTCATGTGGAGTTCACATGCATTTTGAAAAACTGTGGGATAAGTGCGATTCTCCTAGATTCTATGGAGGCAATTAATTCCATGGATTTGTAGCTATTGTCTAGCATCTAAAATGTGCAAGTGCTCCTGAAAATGCACAACTTGGCCACCAGGGCGATAGGTCAGAGGTCATGATGAAACCAAATTCATGATCCTGTGCTGGAGGCACATTCCTTGTGTGCTCCGCGGGGAGTGTGTTGATGGGGGAGAGGATGGCGTGTGGAGAGTACTGGCTAATTCTGGAGCTCGGGTGCAGAGCCTTGCCCTGTGCTCGCTATTGTGAGTGGAGTCCTCTGAAAAATGAAGATAACACCTACCCTTTAGCAGCTTGTACAAAGTAAATTGATAAAGCAATTGGAGCACAGTGACTGATAAATGATAAGCTCTTGGTGTATCAGTCAGTGCTTACTAGAGAAGCAGATTTAATGCAAGATAGGTACAAACACGCAAGAATTTACAGGATTGGCTCACAGCAGCCGCCCACAGAGTCAGACACGGAAGAGTGCAGAAGGTTTGTCTGGGCACTGGAGACCGGAGGATCCAGAAGGCCACTGAGGGTCCCGTGTGAGTCTGTATCAGGAGGTTGAAGGGTCTGTGATGGAAGGCTGGCGGGTTGGGTCTGGAGGCTGGAGTCTGCACTGGAAGTCAGGAGCTCACTTCCAAGGTGAAGCGAAGACGAGCTCCTCCAGAGAAGGGAAGCGAACCTTCCTTCCTCATTTCCCCTCGATCCCATTCAGGCAGCAAGCTGCTGAGGCTGGGTCTCCTGTCTTCAGTAAATCCCCTCAGCTGTACTCAGAACGATGCTGACCCAATTTAGTCAGGTGTTTCTTACTCAAGTTGATGCAATCATTTCACCCTTGGTAAATGGTAACTGTTATTAGAGTGATTTAGGGTCCAAACCAGTACACTTTCAGAAATGAAGGAGGGTGTTCAAATAACATACAGGCTGTTGGAGAGTAATTTCATGGTAGAGGACATGCTTAGCTGCACCACAAATGCAAACACGCAAAAATTCCATATATATGTTTTACATGATTTCTAAATTACACTTTGATGCATAAATTGGTTTTATTACATGTCTAGGCCTAAAAAAAAGTTCTTTTAAAAACTTTTGAAAATGAAATTCTTCCCTCAAAGTAAAAATAGCAAATATCCACATATGAAAGTAAAATAAAAAGTTAAACCATTTAAATTGCGTTATTTGGGGCTGGGGATTTAGCTCAGCGGCAAAAGTGCCTGCCTGGCATGTGCAAGGTCGTGAGTTCGGTTCCCGGTACTGGAGAAAAACCAAAAAAAAATAAATAAATAAATAAATAAATTGCGTTATTTGACCAATAAAAATCACATAGAGTGATTATTTTTGTTGCAAAATTACAGGCTTAATCCAAATTTTACTTTTTAATTTTAATTTTTTAAAAATCTTTTTTAGTTTTTTGAAACAAAGTCTCACTATGTGGTTCAGATTGGCCTTAAACTCACTAGGTAATCCAGGCTGGCTTTGAACTTGCAGTGATCCTCCTGCCTCAGCCTCCCGAGTGCTGGGATTACAGGCAGTGCACTACCACACCTGGTTTAATCCAATTTTTAGCCATATCTTTCTCTAATATGTCACTCTGCTGAAGAGTGCTTTCTTTTCTAATATGGATTTACTTTTAATTTTTCATAATGCCTTGAATCCTTTTTGAAGTTATACTTTATGTGAATAAAATTGAAATAGATTCTTTTCTGTAAACCTTAGTATTTTTCACTGGCTAGTAATCTCTCTACAAGAACTGAGTTATCTGGCAAAAACAAAGTGAATTCCAATAACTGTAGAGTATTTTAAACTCTAATTTTGTTTGTATTAAAATATTGAAATGCTTGGCTGAAATATCATCCTTGATTAATGGTAGGTTTTCCTTTTATTCAGCATAACTTCCTTCAACAGCTATTTCTAGATGACAAAGATTATTATCAAATAAATTATTTCTATTTATGATTTTTTGTCACCAAATTGAGCTGCTAAACAAATCATAGGTTTCTTAGTTTCACTCCATTCCAGTGGACAGTATGAAGGTTTCTCCCTACAAGTAGATATATTCCGGAGAGATCAGTTATTGAAATTCAAAATTAAATCTTTGAAGCTGAGAGTGGTGGCACATGCCTATAATCTCAGCACTCAGGAGATTGAGGCAGGAGGATTACTGTGAGTTTGAGGCCAGCCTGGATTACATAGTGAGTTCAAGGTCAGTCTGAACTACATAAAACACTCAGTCTCAAAAAATAAAACCAAATGAAACAAAACAAAATTAAATCTTGGAAAGATGAGTGTTCATTATTCAACTTACTTCTGCCTTTGCTGTAGTTGGCATGGTTCAGTGTCTTCTCCTTGCAAGTTTGGTTTCCATTCATTATAATTCTGCAAAAGCTTCAAAAAGTAGTTTTACATGTTGCTTAAATTTTTTGATTAGAATTTCTTTTTTTTTGTCTTTCTCAGACAAGGTCTTATTATGCAGTTCAGGCTGGCCTTGAGTTCACTTTGTAGCCCAGGCTGGTCTCGAACTCACAATGTTCCTCCTGCCTCAGCCCCTTGAGTTCTGGGATTACAGGCATGTGCCACCATGCCCGACTTTTAAATTTCTCATTTTTAAAGTGAGGCATCACTTTCATCAAAAAAATTTATAGTTTGGCTGGGCATGGTGGCGCACGCCTGTAATCCCAGCACTTGGGAGGCTGAGGCAGGAGGATCCTTGTGAGTTCGAGACCAGCCTTGGCTACAAAGTGAGCTCAAGGCCAGCCTGAACTGCAGAGCAAGACCCTGTCTCAAAAAAAAAAAAAAAAAAAAAAAAAAAAATTATAGTTAAATCACTTGGCATATTCAAAATTTCTACATTTAATAAGTACAGTTTGTATTGCAATTGGCACAATATACTACTTCTTTGGATAAATTATGACTAATGCTTTTACACTGTAACCAGTTATATTTCTGACACACATCTTAATTTTAAAATTAGATATCTTAGGTTAGTAAGATATTGTTTGTACAGTATCTTTTGGTGGATACCATGTTCTACCCAAATTTTTATTTATGTTATCACTGCAAAAGCAAATACTTTCATGTTAAATACTGAACTTCTTTTTTCCAGCACTGAGTGTTGAAACCAAGGAGCGTGCTGAGCTACACCCGCTGCTGTCTTTATTTTTTTAATTTTGTGATAGGTTCTCACTAAGCTGCCTAGAACTGTGATCCTCCTGAGGAGTTGGCATTGCAGGAAATGCCATCATCCCTGATTAACTGATGAACTTTTAAAGGAAATTTCCTGTAAGAGTCACAGTAACATCAGCTATTTCATCCTTTTTTTTTTTTTTTCTCGGTACTGGGGATCAAACTCATGACATTGCACTTGCCGGGCAGGTGCCATGCCACTGAGCTAAATCCCCAGCCCCAAGATATTTCATCTTAAATGGACTCAATTTCCAAAAACATTGTTTAGATTTCATGGATTAGATTAAAAATATCAGGCCATTATTCAAATTAATCAACTGATTTTTCTAGGCAAAGCTATGATACTACACAAAACAAACAGCAGTGAACTCTTTATGAAATTCATCCGCCTTCAGTATGAATACATCATAGTTTTGCTTCACTTTTTGCACGTGGAACACAGAACTTGAAATAAAAAATTGGCAAAGTCAATTCAAAAGGACCATGACTGAATCTAAATGTTATGTAAGCACCTTCTACAGCTGCGTATGATAAATCATAAACTACAAGGATGGGGTTCTCAAAATAGTGGCTAATGTTTGGTGTGAATTATAATGCTTCTTCAGCTGGTTTATGTTTTGGGATTTTCACTTGGTGTTGATACCACTTTGCTCTTCCACCATGGCTGGGGTGGTGGGGTAGGAGGCAAACAATGACATCTTCTGTAATTTTACATTCATCATCAATTTATTTGAGAGTCAAATTTAGCTCAGTTCTTTTTCAGTGGTAGTGGGGATTGATCCCAGGGAGCACTGAATTACATTCCCAGTAATTCACTGAGAGAGGGTCTTGCTAAATTGGTCAGACTGACATAAATTTAACTTGTGAGCATTTTACTTCATCCAATTCCCAGATAGCTGGTATTACAGGTGTGCACTAGCACACCTGGTTATACTCTTGCTTTAGAGCTTGCTATTGTTGAAAGGATTAGTTACAAAATAAAAAAGCATTACCAACAGTTGTAGATGCAGATTACAGAAAAAATGGGCAGGAGGCAGGTGTGGTGGTTCATACTGATACCCCAGCACTTGGGAGGCTGAGACCAGAAGGTTCTGAGGGCAGCCTGGAGTACATAGTGAGACCCTGTCTCAAATAAACTCCTCAAAACAAAACAAAAACAAAGCAGTAGCCAAACTGTTGGGACAAGCGTGTTGTTTTAGTCATGTTTCTTTTATTATAACAAATATCTGAAATAAATCAGTTTATAAAGAGGAAAGATTCACTCTGGTTCGCAGTTTGGGACATTTTAGTTTGTGGTTGCTTGCCTCTGTCTTTGGGCCTGTGGTGAGGTCGTACTCATAGGGGAGCACATGGAAAAGGAAACTGCTTGCTTTGTGTCAGTCAAGAAGCAGAGACAGACAGACAGGAAGGGCATGACATCAGTAGTCGAACTTCCTTCCACCAGCCCCAGTAGTGTGACAAGCTTGTGGCCAGGTCCTTAACACACAGGACTTGGGGGACATTTGACATCCAAACTGTAGCACGTGTCTAGACTGGAATCTCTAAGGCTGTACCGTACTCTCAGCCTGTTTCCTTACAAATATCTCACACAGCCCAGCCTAAAATTCCTCCCATTTCCCACTGACAGTCCCTTCCCCTAGCTGAACCCTGGCTCCTCTGTCATCTTGTAGCACAGGACATAGCGCATCTAGCCTGGTAAACTCAAATAGCCCAGGGCAGCAGTGTGGGTGAATTCTCTTGCCTCCAGCAGAGCTGTCCTAGAGCACAGAACTGTCCTTGGAAGCCTTTATTTGAGTGATTGTTTTTGTCTTTAAATTGTAGCCCTCCGTCTAGCTGTCCTTGAAAGGAACCTGTGTTCTACTGTGTGTGGAAAGATGGGTCATTGTCCTTCATCTTTGAAATTTAGGACAATGTGACCTCTTTGCTTCCTGCTCATGAGTCTCTCCTTTTTTTTTTTTTTTTTTTTTTTTTCTTTTTGAGACAGGGTCTCACTATGCAGTTCAGGCTGGCCTTGAACTCACTTTGTAGCCCAGGCTGATCTTGAATTCACAGTGATCCTTCTGCCTCAGCCTCCCGAGTGCTGAGATTACAGACATGTGCCACCAAGCCTGGCTGCTCTTGAGTCTCATAACACTAGATAAGACCATGGAGAAGGCCAAAAATATAGAGTACTGGGGGCCCCTGCAGTGGACCCCAGTCTCCTGCAAGGTGTTACAGAGGGCCGTGGTGGTCTTATGCTAATGAGGATCTTTATGCTGATCAGGATAGTGGGGAGAGATGGGAGGTAATATTTCTCCTTTCCTCAAGGTGGAACTGCTTTCAAGGAACCAGGGTGTCTTCAGCTGATGTAATCATGCCCTGGGGCATTACAGCATCATGTGTCCCTTGAGGCCTCAGCTGTGCCAGAGGCATACGGGATTATGCTCCGCATACCATAGCCAGCGGCAGGGCAAGATAGCGGGTCTCAGACAAGCCCTAATGACAATGTAGTTATGAAATGATTTTCCTCCCAAATTATATAGAATGGCCCTGGACAATAGGTTACTAAAACAATCCAGGCGTATTGTGGGGCAACTGCTAATGAAAATTCTTTGTGAAAAAATAGGGAAATGTCAAGTCAGACAGGAAGACAGGACAATATGCCCAAACCAGCACTGTCCAGGCCAAAAAGAGACCTGAGTCAAAAGGATGACATATATTTTAAAGGAAATTTCTTTTAAGGACACTAGAGGGCGCTTTAGACTGCAATTAAAAATTCTACTTTGTTTCGCGTGGAGAAACTATCTCAGACTGATAATAAATTTCAGGGGTGAATGGTTTAAAAACTTCAGTAAGTCAATATCAAGTAATTTTCATATACCTATCACAAGAACAAATTAAAAACAAGTGTTTTTGTGTCCTCTCCCTCCTATTTATAGTCCTGTTTTTGCTTTCTTCAGTAGTTTTTTTTTTAATCTTTAAAAGTGCCTGAAGGTTAGATAGAGGCAGGGTTGCAGTCTGTCTTAATTGAGGTTTTGGCTCGTGCGTGTTTAATACAAACAATTACAATCACTGTGGGATTATCTTTCATTAGCGATTAGCCCAATGATACTGTTCTAGCTCATGTAGCACCTATTCTTTCTCCTTACATAGAAAGGTTGATCATACGGCTGCTTATGAAGGCAAAGGCGTCAGTCTTCAGAAGCATTGTGACACTGGGGGGAAATGTCCTTAGATGGAATGTCTGGCCTGGAGCTTGTGGTTCTGTCCCAACTTCTCTGACTCTGAGCAAATTTTTATCTTTCTGGGCCTGTTTCTTCTAAAAGTGTGGCAGTTTAGCTAACTGACTCCCCAGGCTTCCTCCAATCTGAAATTCTCTGATTCTGCCTCTTACACTTAATTTGATTAGTCTGTAATGTACCTTTGTATACAGACGTCATATCTAGAAATCACCTGCAGCTTTAATTGTGGAGCCTGGTGCAGGACTGTGAAAACTTGATTCAGGAAAAAGTGGGGATGTAGTTTGTTCCATATGGGGCCCTGATCAAGTTCTTTATAATGACTCATTTTACATTAGAAATGTAAAGAGCTACCTGGCTCTTTATCAAATGCTAGAAAATATTTATCTAAGCACTGCTGCCTAGTTTTAAACTTTTCCTTGAAACAAAAATGATGGTCAAGTGTTTGTATTTCACTGACTTTCTTGATGAGGTTCAGGCTAGACAAAAAGTTAGAGACCAAAATTATCTGAGATTTTAAATAAATTCTCATTAGTCTGTCCTGATGTTACAAAAACACCTGAGACAAGCATTTGCCAGAGAGATAGAAGCCCCATCTGCCCTCACACACTGGAGGCTAGAGTTCAGTGATCTAGTTTTTGTTTTATTTCATTTTGTTTGTTTTTTTGAGTCAGGGTCTCATTATGCAGTTCAGGCTGGCCTTAAGCTCACTTTGTAGCCCAGGCTGGTCTTGAACTTCTAATGATTCTCCTGCCTCAGCTTCTGAAGTGCTGAGATTATAGGTGTGCGCCACCATGCCCAGCGAGTGGTCTGGTATTTGATTGAAACTTATTGCTATATAGTTTTATAACTGCTGAAGAACGTGCTGTCATTCTTGACTGAGTTCCACTTTTGAATTAAACATCTTGTTGAATGTCATGCTCTTTACATGGGAAAAGGCAACTTGGCAATGTTCATATCTGTTGGAAGGAAATGGTTTGGTCAATGGAGTTGTGTAACTCTTGTATTGTGTAGACATGAGTAGGGTTTTCAATTCCTCTTGCAGCTCTTTGTATCTCTGTGTACATGTCTGTGTGCTTGGGTTTGTGTGTCTTGTTCTGCGCTTGTGTTTCTGTGCGTTCACGCCTCCAGTGGACAATGATGGACAGTAACCCTTGGATGATGACTCAGCTTACATCTTGAAAATTCCCTCACACTCCACAGTTTTCAGTCTGTGAGGGTGAAGCCAGGGTGAAGGAGCGCATGCAGGGAGCCTCCATCCTTTGCCCATTTCTTCTGGACTCTTAATGTCAGAACTGAGCCTGACAGAAGCAGAAATGGGCAGAGTGGGGAGGAAGGACACAGGCTAGAGCAGTGGACTGCGGTACCTGATGGTCTCGCTCTAGAGAATTTGGGCGGGCGAGTGACCAACTAACTGGCTGTGAGTACAGGCTGAATGCAGTAGAAGCACACGGAGTTGAGTGTGAGGAAGACTCCATCCACCCACCCTCCCTGTCATGAGTACCTAGTTTGCAGCCAGGTGTTACAGTTGGTGAAATGAACATAAAAGTTTTTTTCTCTTGAGCATTCTGTGAACAAGTGGGCCAGATAGATGTGTAAACAAACCAATAGAAAGTCATGACTATTAAGAGGATTGCCAGGGGAGCCCCTCGAGTTCAGTCAGTGAGCAGGATGAAAAGGAGAATGTGTGGTTTCAGATAACTTGTAAATCGTAAGCTGGGCATGGTGGCGTACCCTTCTAATCCCAGCACTCAGAAGGCTGAGGCAGGAGGATCGTTGCACGTTTAAGGTCAGCCTCGGCTACAAAGTGAGTTCAAGACCAGCCTGAACTGCATAGTGAGACTTTGTCTCAAAAAGACAAAAAACAAACAAACAAACAAACAAAAAAAAAAAACAAGACAAAATTAGGAAGTCTTAGAGGCTAGAGACAGAAATAGCTGGACCACAGGTTCAAATAATGCTGAAGTACTCTCTGCTTCTATGTTTCTCTGTTCGATTCTCCAGTTCCCCAGCTGTGCTTAGAGTTTAAGATCCCCCTCACCCTGCCTCCTTTTTTTTGTTGTTGTTAAGTATTAGAGAATTCTAGCAAAGTGGAGAACTTTGATTGGATTAGCATGTGCCGGATGGCTGCCTGGGGGGGTACTTTGGATACTATAGTAGAAGTGATGATAAAACTGTAGGGAAAGATAAAGTCTTCTTGCACCCCATTCTGTGTTTGTGGGACAAAAGTTACATGTTTGATTTACTGCTTCTTTCCACGGCTGGCAAGAGGTCAGATGGATCAGGCAAGGGAAAGACAATCCTCCACCCCCAGGATTATCCCTTAATCCCGTCTCCCTCAAGCCCAAAATGCAGAGTTGGAGGTTGGTTTGTTTAACAGTAAGAGCATGGGGAATTGAGGTGGGGAGGGATGCTGCCAACTGTTTGCACTGTAATGCGAAATAGAACAGGCAGATCATTTTCCAGCTTCTGGCCCTGTACCGGCTGAACTACATAGGGATGCTGGAGTTGGAGCAGGCGTACACACATCGCAGGAGCCCCGGGCACCTGGGGAGAACAGGGCGGGGAGAACAGCACCTAGACCAGAGAGAAGGGCAGAAGGGCCAGCTAGTTCCTGCCAGTCATATGCAACCAGGTGCTCCTTCACCTGCCGAGCAGCTGTCCCTTAATGTGTGTGAGGTCCTTAGCCCACCGGGCATTTTTAAAACAATGGGCAGGTTAGATTCTGTAGTCTCTTTCCCTCCTTTGCAGATTCTCTGGTGGCAGAGGCCTGGAAGAAGTTTCCAGGGCGGACTTGGGGTCAAGTGCTTGGAAACAGAATTTCTTTCAGCTGTAAATTCCTATGGTCAGGACTCAGAAAAGGCGGCAGTGTAGGTTTACATAACTTAACTCCCCTGCAGAAGGAAAGTCTCCTTTTACCTGGAGTTATTCGTCCCTGGCTTTGTCACAGAGGATTGCTCGGTGCAAAAGCAGACAGCACTGACTGAATTACGTGTGGAGTCGGCCAGGAAGGAGGTTTCTAGGTCTGTGTTGTTGACCTAATTCGGGATTGTGTTTTCAGTGTCGCTGACCTAGTTCTGCATTATGTTTTCATTGAATGGGTTGATTATTTTTGCAGCCTGTTCTGGTAAGTGAATTACCTTCACTACTTTCATTTTTTCCATGCCCCAGCTTCCACTTCCTCACCACGTTTTACATGCACTTGAAAATTCCCTGCTTAAGCTGTCCTTTTAACCCAGTAGGAACACTGTTGCCGCCTTAGGTTTGAACAGCAACTTTGTGGCTGGCATTATAAACATCTTGGTCTTGTGCGTAATTTGTAAGGGGGGAAATGCATGAATATTTGTTGTTAAGGCTTTAAAGGGACAGTGTTTTTGGTGCTGCTTTTTTTTAATGTTTAATGCACCAGTGGAATCTTTTTTACTTTAATTGCCTTCCTTGGGTGATTAAATGTGTCACCAGATCTGGCTTTTTTTTTTTTTTTCACTGCCTCTGAAAACTAGTTCCTTGTTAAACAAGGAAGTTACTTGTTTCCTAAAATTACATTCACCATGTACTATGATCCCTCTTTTTTTTTTTGTCTTTCATTTTAATTTTAAAAAGAACTGTACAAAATATGTTATCTTTACCTTTTGAAACTGGGATGAGCCAGGCATGGTGGTGCATGCCTATAATCCCAGCAGAAGGGAGGCTGAGGCAGGAGGATCCTTATGAGTTGGAGACCAGCCTGGGCTACAAAGTGAGCTCAAGGTCAGCCTGAACTGCATAGCGAGACCCTGTCTCAAAAAGACAAAAACAACAACAACAACAACAACAACAACAAAACAACAACAACAGAAAGAAACTGGGATGTTCCTGTTGTCTGTGGTTAGCCTGAGTGTTTCAGAGACATTCTAGGTTCCCATTCATGGGCATCACAGATGGTTTGTGATTGGTTTCTTGACCCGCTGTAATTCCTGCTGAGTTGCTATGGCACCCAGTCAATATGGGGCTGGAGGTCATGTGGTATGGTACTGAGGCACTATGGCGTCCAGCCAATATGGCGCTGGCCACTAGAGGCCATGTGCTAAGCCCCACCCTTCTTCCGCTGAGTCAAATTACAATTTCCTACCTCCCTTTTTGTAGTATCCTGTTCCCTTTACCTACGCTCCCACCCAATCCTGGCCTGCCGTGACCCGCCTCCTAAACCCCGCCTCCAGCCTGGGGCTATTTAACCTTGGACCCCAGGAAAGAAGCACCACATTTTTCTCTTTCCTTGTGGTCTTTTCCGCATCCATAATAAAGGCATTTTATTTTGTTTTACTTCTCTCTGCACTGGAAAAACCTATCAGTTTGTTTTTTTAAACTTGCCCAATTATGCTTAATTTTGGCCAGTATAATATAATAAAAAAGACTCCTTTGTCTTGTGTAAATCTGACTTTGTATCTCCTCTCTGCTTTTCAGTAAACTTTGAGATTCTTTTCAGTCCCCCAAATTAGATGGGATTAGTCACTAGATTAAGCGTGGCTTTTAGAAGCACCCAATGAGCAAGACATCACTGCACAAACATTAATTTAAAAAGTGAAGATATTTGGAAAAAAATTGATTTTCATGGCAGCATTAAACCCTCTTATTATAGGCGTTGTGGGTGTGATTGGTTTGCATGAAAATTTTGTTAAATGTAAACAAGTAGCTTAGTAATTCTTTAAGGAATAATTACTGTCAACCCCATTCCCAAGGATTAATTTCTTTTACAAGAAGTCATACAGTAAAAATTTTAAAAGAAATAGAATTAAAAATCAATGCCACATGTTTTGCACATTAAATATGTAAATATAATAGTTCTGCTTCCGTTTCCTTTTACTAAGGAGGAAAAGAGCAGAAAAAAATAGTTTTGGTCTCTCTGCTTCTTATGCTTCTCTACTGCAGTTGTATTAGCTGAGTAGGTTGCCATAATCACATAGTTCATCTTTGCCACAGCCTTAACTAATTTGGTTTAGAATCAGATTAAAACAAAACAAAAGGTTCTTCTCCTTGTGTGTCCAAACCCATAATTTAGGCTGTCCTGAACTTTTAAAAGAAAAGCTTAGCCAGTTTTTTTCTCCAACCATAATTTTATATAATTTCCTTAAAACGTATGAAAATTGTGGGCTGGGGATATAGCTCAGTGGCATAAGCGCCTGCCTGGCAAGTGCAAGGTCCTGAGTTCGATTCCCACTAACAAAAAAAAGTATGAAAATTGTGCCACATTCAGTGATTCTAGATTTAGCTGTTTCCAGAGTGTATCTGTGGAGAGAAATCAGGTGGATAACCATGTGGTATAGTCTTCTCAGTAGTGGAGAGAAACCAGGGTTTGGAAACTGGAGGTCAGTCTTATTAGCTCAGCAGGAAGAAGTGGCAAGTTTGGGATTCCCCATCTTTGACTTCAGCATTTCAATGGGTCTTTGTTTTCATATGGACCCTTTCCTATCCACCCCCTTGCCTTTCCATTTTTTCTTCACACAAACATTTCTTACAATGTGCTAGCATTTGGATGCCCTCTCAGCTTTGAGAAGCATTTTCTTTGGGCTCAGTCTACTGAGAGCATTTAGTTCTGTGCATTTATTGGAAGAACATTAAGTGGAATGAGGCACGCAGAAGTGTTAAAGTTTCTTACATTCCTTCTTGAGTCGTTTCAACTGTAGAGTTTCTTTTCCATTTGCTGTGTAGAAAACTGAGGCCTCTGGATGCAGGGAACTCCCACACCACAAAAGCTCTGCTTGAGAATCGTGCAAAACAAACCTTTTGCACTTCCCCATAGAACTCCAACTTTTGCTTTAGGATCAGCAAAAGCTAAAAGGAGGACTCTGGCTTAAGCAACCATGAAAAGTGAACTCAGCTCAAATTCCATAACCAAACAGGTAGAACATAACTGTGTCAGCTTGGAGACTTTTAATCAATACACAAACAAGGGATTGGCTGAGATAGGTGATTTATAAAAAGGAAATTTGGCATGGTGATTAAGACTAGAACCAGGCTGGCATTAACTCAGCCTGGTTTAGCAACTTTCTAAATGACTGATTAGCCAGGCAAACTTGATCTGCGATCTTATCATCTGTAAAGACAATATATAATGTTTAGGGAGTACTGTAGGACTAGTATGCCTATTGTGATGTCTAGGGCAAAGTAATTCCTTAGTAAATGAGTCATTTCTTCTTAAAGGTCTTCATTTATAATGATTTTGTTGTGTATACAAATACTACAAATTTCTTAGTGCCTGACTGTTTTTGATACCAAGTGTCCTCGTGGATCAGGTAACTTGCCGTGCTATTCAGTAGTATTGGTAATACTGGAGACAATTCCCCTGCCTCCTGCCGGGTGAGCTCCTTTTTTTTTTTTTTTTTTGGTTTTTTTCCTCTACTGGGAATCTAACTCATGACCTTGTGCTTGCCAGGCAGGTGCTGTGCTACTGAGCTAAATCCCCAGTCCCATGAGCTCCTATTTGTCCTTTAATCCCTGCTCTTTTGCACCTTGCCTCATGCTCCAGATGGCAATCGGTCTTTGCTCTCCTCTGTGTTTTTTTTGTACCCTGGCCACTACTGTGTTACTACCTTTATCTCAAGATTCCTACAATTGTCCCTTCTTGATTATGAACATTTGGAGGTGGGGAATATTTTATTCATCGTTCCTCTTCTTCCTCTTTACTTTGTAGCATAGGACCTGACATAGCAATAACCATTGGTTGGATTGAAATGGATTGAATTTAACTTAATTGAATCCACTATGTACACAGACAACAGGACCATGTGAAATAGTTGGGGCTCAAAAGACTGCGGGTTCCTCTTACAGCCTTGTGTTTTGGTCTAGCCCCTAGTGTTAATGCAGCACCAGACCACACATCACATCTGCTGTCATTCAGGATGTTGACTGTCATTGCCGGCAAAGAACGTGGTATTATTCAGCTGCTAGCAGATGTCAGGTTTCTTGTGGCTTTGCAGCTAATTTGCTGTCTGTTCTCTGGGGCACAAGTGGCCATGCAGTTCAGCCTTCAAGAAAAGATGGCCAGTGTGACAGTAGGGAGTACGAGGTTGGGTATCAGCTCAGGAATTATGCTCAGGTGTGCTAGGTTTCCTGGTGAGAGTCTTCCAATGGGTTTGATCATTTTCTGTCTTTAACTTGTAAACAGGGGCCTCTCCGTTTGTAGCCTCTATTCATGAGCAGGTTTGTGTCCTTCGATATCTCCTTTAAGAAAATAGGAATGCATTGTTCCACTTATGTTGGCAGTCAAAAATTATAGTCATAGCTTTATGAAAAAAAATCTATGTGCTATTTTTATGTACAAAGTTTTGGTTACTTAAGTTGCAGTTGAAGTATAGATTTCTTTGCAAAGCTTTGGTGTTCTTGAGAAGAAGGTGTAATTTAAATCTATGCCCTTGTATCTGTTGCAATTTTTTTTTTTTTGCCATCCTTTTAGTGAGTCTATATTTCTTATTCCAGAATTGATTCACCCTTGTTTACTGGCCATGATATCCCCAAAGCTATATGATAGGGGTAATTGTCCTGACTGACCACAATAAGAATTGCCTTGTATAATTTTAAAACAATAATAAAACACCTAGAAGGTTTGTTATTATTATTATTATTATTATTATTATTATTATTATTATTATTTTTGAGACAGGGTCTTATTATGCATTTCAGGCTGGCCTAGAGCTCACTTTGTAGCCCAGGCTGGTCTCGAACTCACAACAACCCTCCTGCCTCAGCCTCCCAAGTGCTGGGATTACAGGTATGCGCCACCACACCCAGCCCAACTAGAAGTTTTTAAATACCACTATGCACTGGTTATTCTAAAGAATTTCAGTGATAAAATTTTCTTCCTGTAAAACTTCCTAAATTCTAAACCAGTGGTATAGTTACTGTTGAATTTAAAAAATATACATATAACCTACACATGGGCATATTTGTATTACCTATTCTTTAATAAATGTTACTTTTATGTAGAAGTTAATTCACAGAACTCCTAGTTATTAAAAGTCTTGTTTTCAAATGTTTATTCTTAAATGTACAACGTGCACCAAGACACTCCTGGATTCTAGCCATACGGGGAAAAGGTGTTATAGCAGGGGAGATTCCAGATGTTTAAGTAGGACTGGAATCCAGGGTCACCATCGTCTCAGCCCCAAGAACTCCGGAACTTTTTGTCAGATTTCTTAATGCCACTTGTGGCTAGGGGACCCTTCCCTGCTGCCATTGCATTTAGATCCCAGAGTTTCTCGCCTTCTTTATGTCATGGCTGAAAGCCTTCTTGTCCTCATCCACCTCCTTGGCAGCTTCTCAGGCTGTTTCAGAGACTTGTTCTTGCCACCTTCTTGACCAGACCCTGCTCCTAAACTCAAAACAGAGAATTCCTGCTGAAACAGTTGGCTTGTGACACACATAGAGTGAGCAATACACACACACAAAGTGAACCTTTATTATCTCATGAAGTTTCTGGGGTTCAAAATATGGGGATGGCTTAGGTTGTGGCCCAGGCTCAGACCTCAGGGAGGATGTAGGCTGGGGCTCCAGTTACTGGGCTCAGAGATGTGCTGTCCTTAGTTCCTTGCTGGCTGTGCTGGGGAGACCTCGGTTCCTCTCCCGCTGAGGGTCCCCCAGGGCTTCTCCCAGAGAGACTGTTCCACATGCCCTCATTTTGAGTCAGTTCCTGAAGTTCAACATTGTTGGAGCTCATTCCAGGGTAGCTGGAGTCTCTGATACTCGAGTCCTACATGGGTCTGTGTTTAAACTATAATTTGAAATAAATAATGATAGTCTGGTGACCACCTTTCTTTGCTTCAGTTGTCGCTCTTTGTGACTGTTTGAACTTTAAATTTGTATTTAAAATGTGAAACGGTACAGACTGTTGTTATGGCTTGTGTCTAGATGTCCCCCCATAGCCTCAGCTGCTCATTGGAGGGGAGTTCAGAGATGGTTAGATTAGGGTGGATAACGGATGTGGTGTAAATGTGGATTACGGATGTGATGCTGGGACTAAGGGAGTGGGTAATAGAAGTCCTACCCTGGGAGTGGGTGGCACCCATCTACAGGGTTGCAGCCTGGGTGGGATATAAAGGGATAGAGGGAAGGCGGGCCTGGTGTTTCTTCCTTGCTGCTGCTGCCTGCCTGCCCTGCCATGGACTGTTTCTCCTCTGTGATGCTCCTCTGCCATCTCACCCTGCCTTGGAGCCAGTGACTATGGACTGAAACCTCTACCACCTGTGAGCTGAAATAGACCTTTCCTCCTTCACTTGTGAGTGTTGGGTGTTTTGTCTCAAAAGCAAGAAAAGTAGCTAAGATAAGCTTAAAGGGTAAAATTTCTACTTGTAAGTGCAGATTTTAGTTCACACATGACATTTTATTGAATTTGTGCAACATCTTTAAGATGAAAATTTAATTTTCTTCTAAAATTCTATCTTGCTAAGCACCTGCCTAGCAAGCACAAGGTCCTGAGTT
>NW_004955483.1:7886259-7903929 GCF_000276665.1 Chinchilla lanigera | reverse complement strand
TAGAATGATGGGATTCCTGGCAGGTGCCATCATACCTGGCTATTTTATTTTATTTATTTTATTATTTCTTTTAGGTTTTTTTGAGATTAGGTTCTTGCTCTGTAGTTCAGGCTGGCCTTGACCTCATTAGCCCATGCCTGTTTTGAACTTGCAGTCATCCTTCCGTCTGAGCCTCTCTGAGCAGCGCTGGGATTCTAGGCGTGTACCACCAGGCTTGGCACCTGGCTGTATTTTATTCTTTATTTTTATTGGCATGATTTTATGTACTGAGTTTAATAAATAAAAAGTATTCCTCTCTATACATTTCTGGTCATTGTTATTATTTGTTTATTTTTAGTTGCAGCTAAAAATAATTTTGTATTTTGGAGGTGAGTGGTGCTAAAAACTGATTTTATCCAGGTCAAATTTGCTAGGTGTGCTAGTGCTTCAGGGTTCTTTTCCACTTGAACTTTACCATCCCTACTAATTTCCTTCTACTTCTGTACTTAGTGAAGTAAATATAACCTATTTGCGTATAACGTGTTCCTGGGAAACCTGTGCAGTACGCCATCAGAAAATTTGGAAAACAGAGATATAAAATATATTCTTTTGAACTTGTACTGTTACACATTTTCTTTTCACTCCAGTTACCTTCTGTCTCCTTTTAGTCTTAGGAGAAGGAGGAAGCACCCATAAAGGAATATTCTGTGTTTTGAGCAAAGAACATTAGACACTTCTCCCCGCCCCCACCACACCCTGCTGTGACTATGGCAGAGCTTCTTTTGATACAGGAAAATAAAAACTCCCAACCTGAACGATATCTGGGAGGAGTTCGTGTTCTCTAAAATCGAAGAATGAATTTTAGGAACAATGGAGGTTAAGAGCAGAACATATTTATTGAGGGAAAGAAAGCTTCTGTCCAAGAGAGGGACAGAAGAGGGGCCCTAGTGGGTTACCCAAGATTCCGTCTTTTCTGGGGACTTTTATTGAGCACAACCACGAGTTGAGGTGGGTCCAAGGCAGGGGAAAAATGAACAAAACTGTGGTCAGCCAATAAGAATTGTTCAGGTAAAATTGATTAAATTGGGATCAAATGAGGAAGCCAGTCACAAAGCAAGCTGGCATGAATACAGAACAGGGGCTTTTCCTGTAAGGGGTTGAGTCAAGGACTCTTCAAGGTGATTGCTACCTATTTAGAATATCAGTCCCTGAAGTCCATCCATAGGGAGGTATGTGGGTGCATTTGTTTAGTCTTTGGTCTTGAGATCTGGCCCGGAGCAAGTACCACCTCTCCATTTGTAAAGTATCTTGTCTTCCATATTGGCTCCTTTGAGGGCGGGGCCCTGTCTGACTGCCTATAATATTTCTATCTAACTCAGCTGCCTAGAACACTATCATCAATCAAATTTGACTTGACCCTGTCTACTTTAAATTTAACTTAATTTTTATGAGATATTTTGGGGATAGCTTTGAGAAAAACATGTTACTCATTCCAGGGTTGGTATTAAGTGAATGTATTGGTCAAATTCTAACAGTTTGCCAAGTGCTTCCCTCATACTTCAACTCATTTAATCCTCGAGGTTTCATTTTATGTTTTTTTTTTTTTAATTTCTTTTAGATTAAAAGGGTCTCGCTGTGCAGTTCAGGCTGGCCTTGAGCTCGCTTTGTAGCCCAGGCTGGTCTCGAACTCACAACGATCCTCCTGCCTCAGCCTCCCGAGTGCTGGGATTACAGGTGTGTGCCACCACGCCCGGCCTCATTTTATGTTTATAAAGTTAAATGTTATTTTAATTATCAGCCTTCCATGGGTGGGGAAGCTGGGTGCAGAGGAGTTTCAGTAACTTGCCTGACACATTCGTTTGAAAACTCAGGCCTTGAATTCAACTTCTGTGACATTTTCATATCACTAGCTCAGTTGAAATCATATTCTTTCTGCAGTTTAAAACATTTTAGGAAGAGGAATCCCAAAGAGTGAAACCACAGAGTTTGGCTTATTGTGACTTCTTAGACAAATGGACTTTCATTTATTCATTCATTCTGTCTCTCTGTCTCTCTGTCTCTCTGTCTCTCTGTCTCTCTGTCTCTCTCTCTGCCTTCCTCTAGTGTTGGGGACTAAATAACTCAGGGCTGTGTACATACCAGACAAGCACTCTACCTCTGAGCTACATCCCCATAGTTCTTAATTACTTCAAATACTATGTAGATCACTTATCCTTTGCTAAGGCTGTCCATATAAAACAAATACAATTCACTTTATGAAGGGATTTTGAAATTCTTCACTGTGGGAGAATTTCATAGCCCATGCTCAATGCATGCTTTCGAAGATTAGATGAGAGTTCAGAAATGGCAGTGAATGGAAGAGGAGAATCCCAGCCCTCGGGAAGCTGATATTCTAAGGAACTAGGCAGGGAGACAGGCAATAAACAAATCAGTAAAATATGTAGTATCATCCATTGGTGATAGATGCTATGGAGAAGAAGAAAGTGACTGCAATTTGAAAGAGTACAATTGAAAACATGGCATTTATGTCCTTGATACCTGGAAGAGGCAGGGAAAGGAGGTGTCTGGGTAAATGGGGGGAAGGGGCTATGCTTTTGGCAGGGGAACAAGTGTCAAAGCCCTGGGGTAGATGCTGTTCTGGTGTTCAACCGATCCTTTATGAAAGGAGAAGACAAAGCCAAAAGAACTGATGCAGCACTTGTATTAGAAACTTTAGCATGTATTAAACAGGTACCTGGATGGGCCTTGTGTGATTGTAAGCTTTCCTAAGGCTTACAGAACTAAATAGTGGAAACAGTATTTCTCTCTCAACTCTTTATATATTTGTTTTTCTTTCTTTCTTTTTTTTTTTTTTCCTGTCTTTTTGAGACAGGGTCTCACCATGCAATTCAGGCTGGCCTTGAGCTCACTTTGTAGCCCAGGCTGGTCTCAAACCTGTAAGGATCCTCCCGCCTCAGCCTCCTGAGTGCTGGGATTACAGGCATGTGCCACCATGCCCCACTTCAACTCTTTATACAAAGGGTGCTATTATTGTTGATTTTTGGTGGCACTTGTAGCAATTTCATTTTTTCATAAACCCTTTTTAGAGTATTATTTTTCTGACTTTTGTTTCCTTTTTGGTGCTGGGGCTGGAACGCAGGGCCTTGTGCAGGGTAGGCAAGTGCTCTGCCACTGAGCTACACTCCAGTCCGGTCCATGTGTTATTTTTCTGAATAGACAGACAGTACATTCATAAAGCTTAAAGGGTGTGTAAGTTTAAAGTATCCCTTCAGGACCCCAGACACCCCATTCCTCTCCTAAGAGGTGAGGGTCCCATCCCTTTCTTGATGCCTACAGGTAGTCTAGCCCCCACTTGCACACACAGCACTGTGGAAGAGGGGGCACCAGTTTGAGAGCCAGACTACCTGCGTTTCTGTCCTGGCCTTGGTGCTCACCCTGTGTAACTGTGGGCAAGCAGCTAAATGTCGAAATGACTCTTTTCTCTCATCTGTACAATGCAGAAATTAATCAGCAGGTTGGTCTGAAGGTTAAATTCTTTCTGTATACAAAAAACATTTAAGAACCTGTAAAGACCTTACATAATTTCTACTAATTAGTATAAGGAGATTATCCTTTTTTTATTACTTGCTAGTAATTACATAATTTCTAGCAAGTCATAAAAACTCCACCAATGGTAGCTACTCTCAGCATACTGAATTCTCGTAGAAGCTTTCCCTGTAACCCCAGCATATAGATGAGGAAGTGAAACTGGGAAGGTCAAGCAGTTTCCTAGGAAACCATGGCTAGCTTGTGAGGGCGCAGGGATCCTCAGCCTTAACTCCAGTACCACACTCCTGGGCTTCTCAGACGGGTGTCACTGAGGTGGCTCTCTCTTGTGTCTTTCAACTAAGTAAGGTGTATAAATGCAAAATTTTATAAATGTGAAAAGATATAAGTGTTTGCAGGAGAGCCTAAGCAAGTTTTCCCTTTCTTTTAGTGGTTTTAGTCAAAGATATTTGGCAAATGCATATATGTTTTGTTTCGACCTTAGGCAGCTTCCTTTCCTTTCACGGATGTTTCTTGAGCATTTGTTATGTTCCATGCAATACTTTTTCCTGGTGGTGAAAAACTGAACAAAAGTCCCTCCACGCTGCTCCTATGAGAGTTACAGTGAAGTAAGAAATGTAGACAAATAGATATTTGAAACACCACATAACATGTGCTCCCATGGAGATTTATCCAAATTGGGAAAAGGATAGTCTCCTTATACTAAAATATTTTTTCTTCCAAAACCTTTTCTTTTGAGAATTCACCGGGTTTATTGCTCATGGACGTTCATCAAATAATTCCTGGGAATAATAGGCTTGTTTTTCATTTGTTATGCCTGAGGATGTATTAAGCATTTGGTATTGTTGCCTGCTTTGAAGGTTCAGTGGGGTGTAAGCGGGTATCGCACCATTTGCCAACAGAAAAGGCATTATCAGCGCAGCATACAAAGGAGATTGCGAGTTTATAATGCACAAAAGGAAAACAGTAGGTACAGATTTCAAGTAGATTGGTGTAAAGGTGGGAAATGTGAGTGTAGTTTTTCTTGAAGCAATGTTAAATTATAAATACTGTCAGCTATAATTTCTTGGATGAAGGAAATTTAAAAAAAAAACACAAATGAAACCTTCAGCCATTAGTTCTGATTTGTCTGGGGTAATACAGTCTGCTCAACCCTTCAGGCCCCAGGGAAATAAAATGCACAATAGAAGCTTCCAGAAGTAATAAGCTCTTCAGCCAGTTTCAAGTGGCTTATTTTCCCCTTCTTTTTAGTCATATTTATTTTACAGATTTGTAGATAAATTATAATAGGAACTCAATAAAGAAGAATGACATATAGAATAATTTCAAATATTTGCTTATTATTTATTGCAAATCTGAAAATCACTGCCCTTTCCTCTTCTTCATTGCACTTTCTTTTAGGCAGGACTATGCATTGTTTCCTCATCTGCTTCCTCACTCTTCCCCACCCCACTTGCCCTTTGGCCTCCGAGAGAATACGTGCCTGGTAGAGACCACAGCACCTTGGCCGATGCTTCAGGGATGGGTGGGATTCCCCTGCAGGTTTCTAGCTACCTTCCAGTTCCAGTCCGTGCCTTTTGGCCCAGAACTGCCCACAGCTCACAGGAAGAGACCCAATGGCTGGTATTCTGGGATCAGAGCTGTACCACCTGGATGGTGGTTTAGACCTCCCTGGTATGGTCTCCCATGGTATGGTTGTGTGTCCCCAACATTCATATTGTCGAATTCTTGACTCCTGGGGTGATGGTAGTAGGAGGGGAGGCCTTAAGGAGGTGATTAGTCACAGGCGTGAAGCTTTCATGAGTGGGGTTAGTGCCCTTCTATAAGAGGTCTGAGAGAGACTTCGTGTCACATCCACCTCGTGAGGTTACAGCGAGAAAATGGTCTTCTCTAAACCAGGAAGTAAGGTTCACCAGATACTGAATCTGCCTAGATCTTGGGTTTCCCAGACCTCAAAGCTGTTAGAGTTAGATTTCTGCTGCTGGTAAGCCACCCAGTTTAAGGTATTCTGTGATAGCAGCTTGTATACACTAAACACCCCTTTCTGAACCTCTCTGGAACTTGTCTTTCTGCGTCTTGCCCTGGTTTCTTTGAGACTGTCTCTGTTTAGCTCTTTGACACAAAATCCCAGTATTGCTAAGGCCTCAGCATGTGTCTGTTGGTGTGTGTCTTCATCACAGAAAAGGAAAAAGAGTTTAGCAGCCACTCTGCATTGGTTTCCTAAATACACAGGTATTCTCTCCAAGCCACTGGCCAAATGTTTAAAGTCCTCTGATTTCAGGAATTGGATTGGTGATCTCTTTCTCCTGTCCTACTACTCAAGAAGCAACCTCGGGCAGGACAAAAGGACCACTATTGTGTTTCTTTGCAAGAGTTTGAGGCTTTACATGTTTTTTCAAGACATCCTCATGTCTTGTCATTCTTTAAAGTGGGTGGACCTCAGCCATTTGTCCTGACTTGCTAAGATATGCCCTGAGAAGCAGTGAGTCTGAATGTAGCTCCTGTCCCCTTCACAGACCTCAGGAAGCCCTGTCTTTTCTTGGAGTCAAAGTTCTCCATAGCTCCCTTTCTGCAAGATCCTTCCCGAGCTGGCTTGTCCTTCAGTCTCCTGCCTGTCAGAGACACTCGGAAACTTTCTCTTGCTTCTTTGTGCTTTGCGTAGTGCTGTACAGCTCTTTGATTCTATTACTGGGCAAGGCAGTGTAATGTGTCCATGACAATAGGATAGTCTGACTCTCCGAGTAATGAAATAATACACATACAGCCTGAAGCCCAGGGCTTGGTACACATGGTGGGGAAGCAGTAAATATTAGCTTGTTTCATTCTTTCTGTGCATTCTCTGTGTTTTTTTCTGGCAGCAAGTAAAGTGTGGAAAGGCTCTTCAACTTTTGCATGCTGAGCAGTATTACAGTATTATTGTTAAGACAGCAGATCTTGATTCTCTATTGTTTGGGTTCAAATTCATTTTCTAGGCAACTAGCCCAGCGTGGTGGCGCACGCCTGTAATCCCAGCACTTGGGAGGCTGAGGCAGGAGGATCCTTGTGAGTTTGAGACCAATCTGGGCTACAAAGTGAGCTCAAGGCCAGCCTGAACTGCATAGTGAGACCCTGTCTCAAGGAGACAAAAAAAGAAAAAAAGCATTTTCTAGGCAACTTTGGCTAACTTAGGCAGTTTACTTAACCTTCGTGCTTGGGTTCCCCTATCTATAGAGTTAGCATTTAGAAGAGTTCTTATTCATGACTTTGTTGTGAATATTAAGTTAGTTAATATATTAAGTTATTATAACACCATGTGCCTGACATACAGTGCTAAGCCAGTGTTAACTACTTACAGTATTTAAATATTGTGTTATATTAGTAATAAAAATGAGGTGCAGAGGTCTCAGCTGTATGAAGACTTGAGCTTTCATGCTATGCAACATTAAGTAAGGTGAGCCCTCTTTCTCTCAGTTCAAGTTGGAACTTGGCGGGCTCCAAAACTGGGGTAAAAATATCCCTAGCAAGAAACTAAAATGTCTCAGTTTTTACTTAATGTTCTTTTTCATTTCCAGAGTTTCAGCTAAATAAGATAAACATACTTTTCAAACCCCATCCTGAGAGAATCACTTGGGGCACCGGTGAGACAAGGGGTCTGGAGCTTTGCCAGAGACCGAATCAGAATGTTCAGGGAGGGGCCTTGAAATCTGCTGCATAACAACCCAGACAAAAATACCACCTGGGGATGCTAACCATTAAAACACCTTGGCAGCTTTAAGAACCACTTATGTCTGAGTCTCACACATGGATGTTCTGATTTGTTTGGCATATATGTTTAAGGACACTCTCCCATTTCTAATGTAAAACAAGATTGAAAATAACTAAGAGAGTCAGACTTAAGTTAGTACTTCTCAGAATCAGTGAGGGTGCATATTAAAAACACAAACTTATAAGCCCCAGTGCTAAGCTACTGAATAGGACTGTACGGTTAAAGCTGTGGTGTGTGAAGTAGGGATGTGAAGCCCGAGAATTTATATTAAAAACATACTTTCCATATAATTCTGCATGCTGCCTTCGCAGAACTAGCTATTGAACAGTGTTTCCCCTTAGTAGGCGTGTGTGAAAGTAGCTACATGAATGATGCTGAATCATTATTTCCTTTCCTTGCACACCAGCCTGTAGGAAGTGTGTTTATTCATGCACTATAGGTAAACTTACTAACTGTCCTTTGGTATAGTGCAGTGAATGTGAACCTTTTAGAGCTTTCAATAGCAAGTAGCCCACTGCAGCACATGTGCATTAGTTTGCCACCACTGATATAAGGTTTCTAGACAGTTGTCTGATTTTTAATATGCTTTACTTTTCCTTGGCAGAAATTTATGGGAGTTCTTTCTTGGCTTTTGCACAGCCGTATAAATGTAGCAGCTCAGATGATGAAATCGGGTACATATGCTGGGGAGCACAGTTGGACTGGTTAAGCAGGTTGGGCTTCAGGGTAGGGTGGCTATGTTCTCAAGGCTGTTAAACCAAGGGTCTGAAACCATGGACTGCTAGTTGTGAGTTTATTTCTGTTATGGAGAGAGATGGATGATCAGGTATCCAAAGCCTCATGTTATTAACAGTTATATGGTCAATTTTCCCTGTGATCAAATTCAAGTTTAGCTTCCTAATAAGCAGACACTTGGGTTTTGAGCTTCCTAGTAAGCAAACACTTGGGTTTCCCAAGCAGCTCATCCAGACCCTTGCTATGTAAAGTGTGGTCCATGGATAAGCAGTTTGGCATGATTAGGAGCTCACTAACAAGGCATATTCTCATGCCCCACCCCACCAAGCCCAGTGTGTTGGGTTTTTCTGTCAGTGTGACATCCTGTTTTTCTGTATCATGCTCCCTGGTTTCTATTACTGTGAGTCAGTCTCCATGAGATTGATTAAAGATATTGATGAAGTAATTGCTGAGCCTGTGCAGCTGAGAGCTGATTTGGGGTAGAGGTGAATCCATCAAGAGAACATCACTGAAATGGTGGCCGCTTGGCCTTCCTCAGGTGACCTTTCTTTTTGTGGTGTGCGACGCTTTAGTTTCAGGACTGAGAACTCACTCCCAGTTGCTGCAGAAAACTGCACAGGTCTTGTTTTCATTCTGGCAGGCTGTATGCTGTGACGAACTCCCCTCCTTTCTAGCTGCACGAGCGTGCAGATGATGAAGAAAAGAGCCTTCCTAAAATTCTAAAGAGTACATCTGTCCATAAAGCATTACTAGCACTTTTTCCACTTTTAAAGACTAATTACTTAAAGTAGTTTTAGGTTCACACAAAGTCAGAAGGAAGATACAGAGCTATCCTATATACTTTCTACCACCAGGCATGCATAGCATCCCGCGTTATCAACCTCCCCCACCAGAGTGGTATATTTATCATTTTCTGATTAACTAAGGTCCATACTTTACTCTGACTTCCTTAGCTTTTACTTAATATCCTTTTCCGTTTCCAGGATTCCATCCAGGATACCACATTACAGTACATTTAATCATCTCTCCTTAGGCTGCTCTTGGCTAAGTTTCTCAGACTTTCCTTGTTTTTGATGACCTTGGCAGATTTGAGGAGTATTTTTAGGCTGTCCCTCTGTAGGGATTGGGGATTTGTCTGGTGCTTTCCTCATGATTAGACTGGGGTTATAGCTTCTTAGGAGGAAAACTACAGAAATGGAGTGCCATCCTCAGATCATCTGCATTAGGGGTGTGCACCAGCAGCATGATGTACCTCTGTTGGTATTAGCCTTGCCACTTAGCTGAGGTCGTGTTGGTTGGGTTTTTCCACTGTAAAGTTCTTCTTATTTCCCTCTCTACCTACCATAATGATTAGAAGGGAGTCACTATGTGTCATGTGCACTTAAGGAGTGGGGTGTGATAGTGAGCATGCTTGAGGGTAGGGTATTTACAGGTATAAATTATTTGGAATTTTTCTGCCTGGGAGATTGGTCTATTCTCCACCATTTATATCACTATGGATGTGTTGATGTTTATTTTATGCTTCACGCTGAAATTTAATACTACTTTATTTTTTTTTCTTTTCTTTTAAATATTCTTTAGAACCACAGGGCTTTTGCTTCTGGCTGGGTCCAAAACATAGCTGCAGGAAAAGGAAGTGAGTGCTTAACTGCTGTGATTCCAAGGCATTACCACTAATCCTAAAATTGGTGCTATTTGAAATAGTTACTTCTTTTTTTTTTAATTTTAAAGAGAGTAGTAAATGAGAAACAAACAAACAAAAAAATAGAACAGTAGGGGCATACCAGTATCACCAACATAAACAAATCAGAGCAAGAACATTCAAAGTGATACAGGGTCTCAAGACAAAATAATGCAAATCTGCAGTGGTTGTTACACTGCATATCGCTATCTTCAACTACATTGCTCACATTACCAGGTGTAAGAATGAAAGATTGCTCAAACCATTAAAGAGAATAAGAAAATAATCCTTCGATAAAACATTAGAGATAATACAGTGTTTCACTAGACAAGCTGGTAGGAAGGAGTTCACCATTGTAATTCCATTGCATGTTGTTACCTTCAAATCAGTTGCTCAGACTACCAGACGCAAGCATGCAAAGTCTAGCAGAGCATAAAAGATTGTAAGCATTAACTGTTCATTTCAATACACTGTCAGACAACAGCAATACAGTCATCACAGCTATTCATATATATATTTATATTTTGCCTTCCTTCTTTCTTTTTTCTTCTTTCCCTCCTGTCTGTCATTCCTTCCTTTGAGCAATTTCTTTCCCTTTCCTATCATCTATTGTACATTTTGAGTTTTACCTAGTCTTTCTGAAATAGTTGCTTCTTGTATTAGCTTATTAGGGATGCCATAAAAAAGTACCACAGACTGAGTGGTTTCCACAACAGAAGTTTCTTTTTTTTTCTTTTAAAAAGAATTTAAAAAATAATAATAAAAATGGTGCCGCATTTCAAACCAAGATGATAGGAAACTAACAATGGTTGTTAAATTGCATGTTGTTATCTTCAAAGTAGTTGTTCAGATCACCAGATATAGGCATGCAAAATTGATCAAACAGTTAGGCATTAACTGCTCCTTTCAATAAACCAATAGAAATTAGTAGTACAGTTATCTTAGCTATCTTGTGTGTGTCAGTAGTGTTGGTGTCTTTTGAGATCTTTTTCCTGGGGTTTGTAGATAGTCTGTGTCTTTTCCTTATAAGGACATCAATCAGATTGGGTTCTAATGCACCCCTCAGTGACTTCATTTTAACCTAATTACCTCTTTAAAGGCCATATCTGCAAATATACAGTCATATTCTGCAGTACTGGGGGTTAGGGCTTGCAGGTTTTGGTGGAACGCCATTCAGCCTGTAACATTCCTGAAAGGTGCTTTGGCTACCTGCCACCATGAACCCCTTGGGCCCAAGTAGGTGTGTAGGAAGTAAGGGGAAGTCGGGTGTGGTGGTGCATGCCTATAATCCCAGCACTTGGGAGGCTGAGGCATGCGTCACCACACTAGACTTGCCCTTATTGAGGCAGGAGGATCGTTGCAAGGTCAGGGCTAGCCTGGGCTGCAAAGTGAGTTCAAGACCAGCCTGAACTGCGTAGTGAGACCCTATCTCAAAAAAAGAAGACAAAAAAAAAAAAAAAAAAAAAGAAGTAAGAGGAGCTTCATGGTAGGCTGTGTAAATGAGACAGTGGGGCATTAAGATGGAAGGTGCATGTTCTGTGCAAGACGGCTCTGTCTATTATTGAAAAATATCTTACTTTAGCTGCTTGATCTCCCACAAAATCTGTAAGAATGGGTGATTTGCATCTTAAGGGTGACTACTTCTTTGAATATGTACTCCTCAGTGTGGTATAGCAGAACCTCTGTCTCTATTCTTAGCTTAGAAACATGTTGTGAAAGACCTGGCTCAATATGTACCTTGCCCAGAATGGGTATGGTGCAATGCACACACATATCCCTTGATCCTCAGCCCCTTTTGAAAGCTGAGTTCTTTGTGACCTTTTTAGACTAGATCCTGCTGGTGAGTGTGGTTCAGTGCTCTGAGCTCATTCAGTCATGGCAGAAGGTGGTGATGTTGAGTTTTAGTATTTAGTGTTTTACCTCATACAAGTATCTGCTATGGCCAGTAACAGCTTGGGGGAATGGGCCTGCTATGGTAAGGAGAAAGAAATGCTGTTTCCCTTGATTTGATCCATGCATTCTATAGGAATGTATTGGAATATCATACTGGCTTCATTCATAGGTAAATGTTGCTTAAAAAATAAAATGTATTTTGAAAAGTGAGGTTGATTTGAGCAAAAGAGTGCAATTTAAGTGTAGAAAGCCCGAGCTATGTTGTTGATTGCTTCATGTGTGATAGACTCTTAGTTGCCTTCCCACCTTCCACTTTCCCATTTTGCTTTAGCAACAGAACTTTGACCTAGTTAAAGGTCATACTTCCCAGCTCCCTTGCGACCAAATGTGGCTGCATGATGAAGTTCCAGCCAATCTGACATAAGTAGAAGTGTGGCGGGAAATTCTTAAGGCTATTCCAGTGGGTCCTTCCAGAAGGTGAATACCTTATTTTCTTCCTTTTTCTTTCTTCTCTCTTCTGCTTTGGGATGTGATGGCTGGAGTTTCAGCAGGCATCTTGGACCATGAAATATGAAAATAGAAGCCTAGGGTGAGGATTGTAGAACAGGAAGACAGAATAAGCTTGGTCCCAAAAGACTCAAGGAGCTGCAATACATGCATACATATGCAAGGACTTTAAAAAAAATTTTTTTATGGTACTGGGGATTGAACTCAGGGCCTTTGCACTGAGCTGTATTCCCAGGACTTTTTTGTTTGTTTTTGTTTTGAGATAGCCTCATCACTAAGTTGGTAGGTTGCCTAGGCTGGGCTTGAACTGATGAACTTTGTGCCTCAGTGCTGGGATTACGGATGTGTGTAACTATGCCCAAACATTTTATTATCATTATTATTATTATTATTATTATTTTTTATTTTTATTTTTTTTTGGTCCTGGGAATTGAACTCAGGACCTTGTGGTTGCAAGGCAGGTGCTTGTGCCACTGAGCTATATCCCCAGCCCTAATTTTTTTTTAATCTGGAAGGGAGAAGAAATCTTTTATTTTAAGGCTTTGCTTTTTTTTGTTGTTGTTGTTGTTATATGCAACCAGATGTAATTCTTAATGACTCCTGAGTACACATTAAATCATCTGGGCGAATCTGTTTAACAATACTACTGCCTGTATTGCATCTCCAGACATTCTGGTTTCATTGGTTTGTCATAGGAACTAGTCAAGTGTCATGCTTCAAAAGCTCCTCAAGTGATTCTAATGGATGAGTCAGATTGGGAACCACTGTCACAACTGATACTGTCTCCTTCAAGTAAATACTCCGAAGAACTGTAGTTTCTGATTCCACCATGGGTGCTTGTTATATTTCTGTGCTGCTAGGGAAGTGAGAGGTATTAGGTATCATCCACAAGGGAAACTAACTTGAAACATTGTGCATTTTCACTATTGACAATAATTTTGGGGATTTGAATGATAATGAGGGCATCAGTAGATTATGCCTTCATCAAGAACATCAAAATTGTGATGAAAACTACACAGTAGTGAGTTAACTTTTGAGGAAATAAGCAAAACCCCAGCCTTCCATACTTCCGTCCATCCACCAAATTCAGTGGCATTTCTGAAAGAGCTTAGCAGCAGTAGGCTGAGAAGTAAGTAAGTATGCAGTAAAGCTGAGCTTCGTGGAAGCGAACAAAAACAGCTTTGGGGTTTTACTTTCCATGAACAGAATTAGTGCTTGGGCATCTGGAGAACTCACAGCGAGTCAAAACCTAACTTCATTTCAGGCTATCTGTTATGCCAGTTTGACAACAATTTCCCTCTTTACTGCAGTGTACTTTTAGTTCCAGTTCTTTTTCAAAGAAAAAGCTCCAGTTGTTTTTCAAAATCTTAGAGTGCTAACCTCTCTTTTTTTTTTTTTTTTTTGGTACAGGGAATCAAACTTAGCACATTATGCTTGGTAGACAGGCGCTTGTGCCACTGAGCTACATCCCCTGCCCTATTTTTTTTTCTAACCTCTAACTTAATTTTAGCATGCATGCTATGAAGACTGTGATTTGTAGATCAGTGTCTAATATTCATGACCCTGTGTTTGTCAGTAGCAAGAGCAGTACTTGTCATACGGTAATGAAAGTGTGAGATATGAATTGATGTCAAAACTCTCCTTTCTCCAGTTTTTTCAGGGTTATTTGCCACAAAATTTTCTGTGAGAGGTCATGGTGGTGGTGGTGGGGAGGATAACCAAAAAGCATATATCCAATCAGTTTGATTATGTGCAGTGAAGAGTGTCAACATATTGTGTATTCTCTGAGTAGCACATCTGTCTAAGCATCTTAGTATAAAAATAATTAGCATGGTTGATACAGACGTATCATTTCTCAGCCTTCTGGTTTATTTTTTATTCTATTTTATTTATTTATTTATTTTTGGTATTTTTTTTGCAGAAAAAGCTTTTTTTTATTTTAAAGAATAAAAGAAGGATAACATAATAATAGGGGGGACTTAGCAAATTACAGACAAAATGGTAGGAAATTATCAATGGTTATTGTTTTACATATTATTATCTACAAAATAGTTTCTCAGGAAAACAGACAAATAATAGTGAGTTAGAGACAAAAGAGGTAGGAGATTATCAAGAGTTGTTGTGCTATACTTTGGTATCTTCAAAGTGGCTTCTAAAGAAAATAAATAGAGCTATACATGAGTGACCTATTGAAAAATCATTAACTATTCTCAATGGTTGTTGTAGGAAACACATAATAATAAACATACATTATGAAATAGGATAGGAACATTACAAACTTAACACAGTTATGGATAGATTAGTAGGAAAATATCAATGGCTGCTGTAATACGTGGTGGTATCTTCAAAGTGGTTTCTCAGGAAGACAGAGATATGCAAGAAGGATCTAATAAGTAGTTACAGCCTAAGGGTTGTCAAAAATAGCATATTACCTCCTCACCAGTGACTCCTTTCACTGAGGTATGATGGCTGGAAGGAAGGCCAGGACTGAAAAGAAGGACCGAGAGACTTGCACCTGTGTCTGGCAACAGGCTGTTTTCTTGTTCCTCCATAGTCATGATTACCCAGGGCTCCTCGATGGAGATGACGGTCTGGCCAGAGGGAGAAGGCAGACCATGCCCCAAGCCCTCTCATTCCTGTTGGACTAACTGGTAGCATGGGTCTGAGCTCTGGGGCCTCCACCTCAGAGGGCAGACCGATCTCCAGTGGTCTCCTTTGCATCCAGGGCATGGCCCATGGGGCCTCTTAGGGCAGTTCCTCTTGAGGTAGCCTGGCTTTTAACAGTGGTAGCAGATGAATGCAGTTGTCGAGTTCTTCTTGGAGCCCTGGGAATCAGACCTGGGATCTGTTTCTCTTAGTGGTGCAGCAAAAGCAGCTGCTTTTTCTCAGTCTCTTTGTTTTCTCTCCTTGGCCCCCTCCTCATCATGGCTATAGAATACTGAGGAGGCAATTCTTACTAACATCTCAAGTGAGCTATCTGGGGTGAAAGCCATTCTTTGTAGCTTTTTCTCTCCAGCTTCCCATTGCTTTGGGATATTTTTGGTATTTTTGAGACACAGTCTAGCTATGCAGTTCAGGCTGGCCTTGAGCTCACTTTGTAGCCCAGGCTGACCTTGAACTCACAACGATCCTCCTGTCTCAGCCTCCCAAGTGCTGGGATTACAGGCGTGTGCCACCACACCCAGCTCAAGATTACTGTTTTTTGTTTTTTGTTTTTTTTTTGAGACAGGGTCTGGCTATGCAGTTCAGGCTGACCTTGAGCTCACTTTGTGGCCTAGGCTGACCTCGAACTCAAAACGATCCTCCTGCCTCAGCCTCCCGAGTGCTGGGATTACAGGCATGAGCCACCATGCCCAGCCAGCCTTCTGGTTTAGATCAAGTGATACAGGTATACTGTTGCATTAGGAATAATGTTAGAAATGTGTTTTAGAAATATCACTCGGTTGGATATCATGAGCAACTGTTGGCTATAACAGAAACATGGGTAAAGTTGTTTTATGCACAAAGGACAGTGTACAAGTCCTCATCATCAGAAGTACGGGGATAAAATGTTTCAGGACTGATTACTTTTAGCAGTTCAACAGTGTGATTAAACACCCTGTCCTTTCTGTGCTGCCGTCCTCAGCTTGGCAGCTTGTGTCTTGGAGTTGGCTGATAAGCTGCAGTGTCCTCAAGCTATCTGCATGTAGGTATGGCCCGAGCAAGAAAAATGAAAGTGGGCGCATGCCTTTTCCTTCTGTCCCTGTTAAGAGCAGGACTTTCCATTAAGTCCTCCAGCTAGCTGCTTCCTTGAAGTTCATTGGGTGAAAGAATGATACACTGGAAGGGCCAGAATGCTCTGGTAGATTTATACAATGGAAGTCTCCCCTTTCTTCATTCCCCATACTGGAGAGGAGTCAGTATCCCTGAACCCCATTATGTTGAATACCTGTAACAGGCTTCACGGCCAGTGGTCCCAGCAACTGGTAAAGAATATTCATGAGGCTAAGAAGAGCAAGCACAATTAAGCATAATATAGTAGTATTGTGTAGTAATGTACCATGTGTAACCTTGCACACTAGGTAGTAGCACACATATAAGTAGGGAAAGGCAGAGGACCTGAGAGGGAAGCCAAGAGAGGGCTGTGGTAGGGGTGCATGATATGGGGCCTGCAGAACTTGGGAACTGGCCCACGCTCTGAAGCCTTGCTGTGTTCCCAGCAGTGTGGATACTTATCCTGTGCTTCAGCATCATTGATCTGTGGGCATGGTTCCCTATTAAAACTACCAGAGATAGGGGCTGGGGATTTAGCTCAGCGGTACAGCACCTGCCTGGCAAGCGCAAGGTCGTGAGTTCAATTCCCAGCACTGAAAAAAAATAAAAAAATAACTACCAGAAATAATTTCTGATGTCTGTTGATGTATATGTGTGGATCTGTGGAACTGTGTATGTTTATGACTATGGAGAAAGAATGGAGGAAAACTTACCTCATTAAAATTTTACATTAACAACTATTTCTAAATGGCTTTAAATGTAACTTTTGCAAAGCATTAACTTTTGTACATAATAGTTTCTCCTATTAAAATCTATAGTAAACTGGGCACCATCAAGCACATCTGTAATCCCAGCACTATGGGAGGCTGAGGCTGATCAGGTCCAGCCTTGACAATTTAGTGAGACTCCGTCTCAAAGTAAAAAATACATATATATAAAGGGGCTAGGTATTTAGCTCAGTGATAGAGCACCCTGAATTCTATCCCTAGAACCAAAATAAATAAATGACTTAGTATGTTATAAAATTTGCTTTGTTATTTATCAATTTATATTTGCAAAAGCATCTTGTGTTTTTTAAATTTTTTTTTAATTACAAAAACATCTTGTGTTGACTTATTTTTTAGTTGACCATGCAACTATATCAATTTATTTCTGCATTTTTAATTAAAATGCTCTGGGTCTCCCCCATCTGTCAATAAGTTTATTGGTATCCCAACCTTACTTGTGTATCTAGATTGTATTGTTTAATGAAAATGCTGAATTATTATCATACTAGAGTAGTTGTGCATCTAATGTAATTTAGCTCTCTAGAGTCTATCCAGGTAGTAAAACAGGCAGAAGTTTGAATTATTAGGAGCTGAACAAAATATTTTCTTCATGTTGAAGATTCAAGTTTATTTTAAAAAGCAGTCAGTTGTTTCCACAATCCTCCCTAGGTACCAGTCTGTTTTAGCTTTACACTCTATTTCCTGACTGCGCCACCTACTTGCTATTGTTCTCTTGCTTCCACTTCACATTTCTTCTCTTCTATCTTCTGAACTTTCTTTTGTTGACATCAGTATTGACCTCCAGGGTCACCAGTCCTGTGGGCCCTTCAGGTCTTTACGTTGCTTGAACTTTCACCAGTGTTCCGGTCTGTGATCCTCTCTTTGCTCCTCAGAAATTTCCCTTCCCTTCCCTTTCTTGGTTTTCTTCCTTCTTCCCTGGCCATTCCTGTTTTTAATTCTTGGCTACCTCTGTTCCTGTGTGTTCCTACAAGGTCAGGTTTTAAGCTGACTTTACCTCAAACTTGTATTACTCTGTAGAATAAATCTTTTTTTTTTTTTTTTTT
>NW_004955483.1:7863109-7886159 GCF_000276665.1 Chinchilla lanigera | reverse complement strand
TTTTTGGTTTTTCTCCGGTACCGGGAACCGAACTCACGACCTTGCGCTTGCCAGGCAGGCGCTTTGCCGCTGAGCTAAATCCCCAGCCCCTGTAGAATAAATCATTCTATGGCTGCCATCCAATGACTGTAAGTAAACAGACTGCTCCTACATCAGTATTTCCACAGGGCTGTTGTCATAGAGCTTACTAGACATTTTCACTGTACATTTCATTTTGAAATCAACATGCTTAAGTTTGAACTTGTGTATTCTCTCCAAAATTGCCAGTCCAGTTAATTTTTTCAGAAACATGGAAATCAACATTGAACTGTTGAGCTTCTGTGTCTCCAAAAATCCTACTAATCCTGCAATTCTAGGTAGTGTCCGGGGGAGTTCACTTCATCATCCCTAAACCTCTACTGTAAGAGCCTTCTTACCTGGAAGCATCTGCCTGAAATTTTGCTTCCCTTAACCTATTTCCACAATGCAGCCAACACGATTACTTAATTTGCTTTAAAAATGTTTCCCATGGCCTTTTCGCTCAGCTGTTAAATGTACAAGCTCCGTCTCTCTTGTCTGGCCGACCCCTTCACCCTAATCTCAAAAATCTTGCCTTCAACCCTTTTTCCCCCTGCTGCTCTTTAGACATGGGTTTTCTCTGCCTTGAGGCCTTTTCTTTTTCTTATTTTCTGACTCCTGCTAGTCCATGTCTCAGTTTAGAGGTCAGTTCCAGGGGTGGTCTTTCCTTGTCCTGTAGCAGAGCAGAAGTTCTCCACTTGATCTTAGCCCAAAGCAGTTCTTAACTCTTGATTTCACATCAGAATCAGCTGTTGACATTAGAAAAAACCAAAATCAAAACTCAGAGGTCTAATTTAACAGCTCTGACAGGGTGTGACTCAGGATTACCTGGAGGGACTGTTAGAACCCGTCACCCTCGGCACCAGTCAGTGCTACTTCCTGGTCTGGAGACCACACTTTGAAGTTAGATTAGCAAGTTCAGGCCCCACTGAACGGCTTCCCTGGTGCAAGCACACCCTTAGCACAGCACTCACCATGGTTTATTATTATTACTTACTTTAAAAAAAATTATATTTTCCGCTAGGAAGAAAAGATGATCCATCCTTCTTTTTTTTTCTTATCCATCCGTTTGTTGTTGTGTGGTCAAGCACCCTGGCTTTCTTTTTTTACCTCATGTCCCTGGGTCTAACATTTTTTTGCCTGGTACATTAGGATTTATTTAACATTTGCCAGATAAATTAATAAAAAGCTAAGTTTTGGTAAGGAAATAGTGTCTAGGTTATCTATAAATCAGTTAGGGCAGTAATAATGCAAGACTAGAGTTTGCTGTATGTGTCTATTCTTCTTTGATTTTGGTTAATTACTCATTCAAAATCTTACTGAGGGCAATGTACTAAGGTGCAATAGAAAAATGCTGTGTGCCTAAAATTAAAGAAAATTTTATTATAATAAAAGACACACTGCATCTAATCTTCCTCAAAAATATTCCCACTCGCTTTGGCTTTTTTTTTGTTTTGTTTTTTTTTCCGGTACTGGGAATTGAACTCACGACCTCATGCTTGCCAGGCAGGTGCTGTGCCACTGAGCTAAATCCCCAGCCCACCCTCTCACTTTGAATACACTTATTCCACTGTTCTTGCCACTTTCTCAAGCAGTTTTTGAAACCTTCTTCCTTGAGTGTCTTTAGTTATGTTGTTGTGGCTGCCTTGATGTCCTCAATCAATTTAAATTGTTTACCTTTCGTGGTCATTTTGACTTTGCAAAAGAACCGGAAGTTTCATTGTACCAGATCTAGTGAATAAGATGGGTGAAATCATACTACAATGTTTTTATTTGACAGAAATGGCTCTAGGGGTCTTAAATGGATTAAGAACATTAGAGGAGCCTCAAAAAGACACTCACGAAAGAGGACTTCCAGAACTGCTTCAGAAAGCGGGAAGAATGGTGCTATGTTTGAAATTAGTGGGAGTATCTTGAGTGGGATTAGTGGCAGTGCGTCTTATATTGTAATAATTTTTTTAAATTTCAATTTAAACATTCCCCATATATTTTGATCGTACCTCATCTATGCCTTGAGGTGGGGACCCTACCCTAATTCTCTCATCTCCGTCAGTGCCCTCAGCATAGGCACAGCAACAGGAAACCATATTTTGGCTGATTGTTGTGCAAAATAATCCTGTGAAATCTGGCAGTTAGTTGTTGGGAGCACACATGGCTGGTTCCATGGTTGTGTGTATGGTGGCGTGTATTTTAGGAATAGCTTAGAAGAGAATCAAAGAAGACCAGAAATTGTGTATTATATGTTGATCATTTTTTAAAAAGTCAGTTCTTTAGACTAGACTAAGCAAAAACTTCCTTTACCCCTGATAGGGGTGTTGTGAATTGAATTATATTTTCAGGGGAAATACCCTGAAGTAGGTTAAAACCCTTTTATTCCTTGCACATTATATTGATGTTTTTACTTCTTGAGTGAAAGACTAACATAAATTATAGTTTATGTTTACAAAGCATTATATGCTTATTTCTTTGCCATTATGAAACGCTATGTGCAGCGTAGAATTCCTAGAAAGGACAAATATGTTTGCTGCCCTCCCTCACAGTTACTATGTGAGACAGGCAAGTGAGTCAGATTATAGCAGAGTAAATGCTTGGTATGATTTGAATATATAGTGGTTTCTCTCCTCTAAACCTTACGTTGAACCGTGATTGCCCTTGTGGCAGTGTTGGGAGGTAGGGACTTTGAGAGATTAGATCTTAAGAGGGATTAATGTTTTGAACAAATGAGTACATTCACACTCTAGAGGGACTGGATTGGTTATCATGAGAGGAGGTGGTTATGAAATAATTCCACCCCTCGTGTTCTGTTGTTCCTGCCTGTTCTTGTGCAACTCTTTCGTCTTCTGACATGAATTAAAGGAGCACAAGGCTCTCAATAGATGTAGATGCCTTGTCTTGGACTTTCTAGCTTCTAGAAACTTAAGAGTCAAAATAAACCTTTGTTCTTTATAAATTACACAACCTTGGGTATTCTGGAATAGCAACAGAAAACTGATTAAGACAGTGCTATAACAGACTATGTGGCACTACCTTGGGAATATGCAAAGCTCCCTCCCCGAAGGGAAGAGACCTGCTGTGCTCTGTTTCATTCAGCAGCACAGGGCTTTGGCAAGAGTGGAGACATTAATGCAGGTTATTTCTTATCTGTGCACAGGCTGTACAGAGAATTTGAATGAAGGCCAAGTAAAGAGGCTTAGTAGACTGCTTAGTCCTGGGAGGTTCATGGATGAGGTTCAACAGGACCATGCATGCAAAGAAATATACAAAATTTCATGTTAGGTATGTATTTGAATCTTCTGAGCTGAAAGCTCATTGTTTTAATGTGTTCTCAAAGGGATCTATGATTTCTGTAAGAAAGCCATTGCTCTGATATGTGAATTGGTAGAGGTGGGGGAGACAAATAGATAAAGAAGTGATCTTGTGGCAAGAGTTGTAAGGGACTTTTTTAGACATTTCCCCTTGAATACATATATAACTGGGGGTAGATAGCACTTTAAAATATATTTAAAATCAAACATCAAACCATACTTAACATATACTATGGCAACTGAGTAAAGAAACTTGGGTTGAGTTGTGAAATACAGAATTCCTAACCAACATCCATATGTATTCATAAGTTCTACTTTTTGCATGCAAGAGAAGATGTCTATAGCAATATGTTTTGAGCTTCCTCAGCAAAGCTGAGACGCCAGTGCTGGTATAGTAACAATCTTGGTCTAACAGGACATGAAGGGAAGTTGGACTTGGATGTGGACAGAGTGCCTTTCACAGGTGTGACAGTTAAGGTAGATAGTCAACTTGACTGGCTCTGGGAGCTACCCAGAGGATTAGTAAAGCACACTTCTGGGTGTGTCTGGCTAAATGATGGTGTGATCTTGGGTACTTTATCTGACTCCTTTCCCCTCCCTCTCTGGCGCTGTTCCTTAGCTGTGCTTCCCGGCTGCCATCAACAAAGTGGCTTTGCTCTGCCTTGCCCTTCTGCTGTGATATTTCTGCTTTGGCGCCTGCCAGTCATGGATTGGATCCCCTGAAATGGAGAGCCAAGTAAACTTCTCTCCTTTAAGTTGTGGGTGCCTAGTATTGTGTCCCAGTGTTAGGAAAGCTAATTAACATACTACTTTTACCTAGTAAATGGCCTAAGGCCTACTTGTCTGACCCTTGATGAGTGAATCCGTCACACGAAAAAGCTGTCTATACCAGCCTGTGCCTTTGCGGCTCTTGTCTGACCTGTTCTGGTTTATGCTTGCCTGACCGTCACTGTGGTTCTGGGACCCCAACCTTGTGGTCTCTGTGCTCTCAGGAGTACGTAACCCTGGGTATGCCACCATCACAGGAGCAAGTTCAAAGAGTTTTGATGGTGGGAGGGAGAAAAGAATAAGGAAATTGGATGGTGGTCACTTTAGGGTCACTTGCAAATATCTGAATGGTCCTTTTAAAGGAAGCAGCAGGACTATGGGGAACCCAGTCACCTAGAGGGGAGAGATTTCTTCAAATTCTTATCTCCAGCTGTAGACCTGAGCCCTTTGGGTATAGTGTTTTATTTGTGATGCACAGGCAGCAACATTTGCTGTGTTGTTCTTGGTCACCGCTGAATACTACTCCACTGAATTCTCCTAGAAGTCATAATTCATGCTTATTGTGTTCCAGGGGCACTATGTGTAGTTTTCTGGTTTTTACAACTATTCATGGCAGTTATCTGTGTTCTATAGATGAAGGAATTAAGGCGCATACATCCTAGAATACTCAATCTAGACTAGATGGCCTCTATTCAAGGAGAGCACTGTTTGAACCTAGAATTGGCAGACCCAAGAGTCTACAGCATAGTCTTGACTTATTCGTGATAACATAATTTACTTAAGGTGCTTCTTATTTCAAAGAATGAAAATAAACTTGAACAAGTTTTAAGAAGAAGGTGAATTTATATCAGGATGAGGAGTGTCTTGAGGAAAGAAATGATAGGGGGGCTGGGGATTTAGCTCAGTGGCAAAAGCGCCTGCCTGGCAAGCGCAAGGTCGTGAGTTTGGTTCCCGGTACCGGAGAAAAACCAAAAAAAAAAAAAAAAAAAGAAATGATAGGAAAACACATGACTTCCAGAAAGAACAGGAACTGAGCATCAGAAAGTCATTCATTGTCTTTCTCTGAGCCTTATCTCCTCTTTTGTACCTCTGTTTTATTATTTTCTTTTTTTGTTATTCTCTTTTTACCACTTCTTACATAGATGATGGAATATAGCTGCTGCAAAGCTTCAACCAAGCACAGATTGGCTAAATCCAAATTCCTAGTAGGGAAAAATGTGATTGGCTCTGTTTCATACCACCATCCATTCCTGGATCTGGTGTGCTTTAGTCAAGGAGGCAGAATTGCATCATCCGAACATGGATGCCATGGGATTTGAAGGCATCGTCCCTTTCTGGTAGGAAGGTCTGACTTTTGTCTTTTCTCACTTATCTAGTTGGAAAAACCTAGGGTTTTTTTTTCCAGGATAACCCATTATAGTTCTTTGAAAGAAAACAATACTAGGACAGATTCAGCCAATATCTTGTGTCAATAATTTTCTTCTTTTGAAGGGTCATTCCGCCAACCCACATAGCCCAGATGTCTGCACACATGTACACACACATGCATGCTGTGCAGTTAGTTTATCTGCTCAGAAGAAATCACCTATCTCACTGGGCACATAGGGAAGAGTAAGTTCACCTAGAGCCTTTAGAAATAAATGATGTTCACTGACTCCTTTCTTAGTTGAAGTAGCACTTAAGGAAGGTTGTTAAATCTCAGTACCCAGTTACATACATGTACATGTTCTCTTTTCTTCTGCAGCTGTGAAGAAGAAATTCAAGGGGAAAAAGTGTGTTGTTACCTTTTTTTTATTGGTAGACCACACTCATAAATGGTTAGTGTTCTAAAAGTCTGTTTGCAGGTCAGCTGTGTAGAACATGGAATTTATTCTACTATGGAAATGATACTATCATTGCTTGTGTAGGTTCAACCAAACTGTAAATTATCATTTGACCCATATCATAGCATAGTAATTATTACCTTGAAATTGTTCTCACCCTTAAAATTACAGTTGGAACTTTTGTCCATGGCCCCAAATTCATTAGCTTCCGGAGTACTCATTACTCTGAACGTCCCTAAAGTTTGATCCTTCCCATAGCTTCTATTTTTCTGTTACTCTTAAAGAGGTAGGGAGAAACCTGGGAGGTATGCCAGTGAATTATGGGGTGTGGGCTTCAGATGTTCAAAGCTGCTGGGGTGATAGTATAAAAGGAATGGTAGGTCAGAAGAGAGAGAAGTGAGTTTTATGTCCTTTCGTGACTCCCTTAGGAAATATAGAGGAGGCTGGTAGAATAGGGAGGAAGGAATGACTATCTACAATGTTTGACAAATAGGCATTGTTCTTAGCAGTTGCATTTAAAAAATTATGAACTTTTTAAAAAAATAGTAAAAAAAAAGATACAGAATTTCTAAACAAGATGATAAGAAATTAACAATGGTTGTTATATTGCATATTGTTATCTTCAAGGTAGTTGCTCAGATTACCAGATGTAGGCATGTAAAATTGACCACAAATATAAGCACTAACTGTTCCTTTCAATGAACTAATAGAAATTATCTTAGCTACATTATGTGTATATTTATATATATTTTCCTCCGTCCTTCTTTTCTCCTTTCCCTGTCCCAATTGTTCTTTCCTTTTGAGAAATTTCTTTCCCTTTCACAATATCTATTGTACTGTTTGGATCTTATTTACTCTTTCAGTTTCTTACACTAGGGAGACAATGTGATGTTTACACATGTGGATTTGATTTATTTCACTTATGAGTATGGTCTCTAGTTGTGTCCATTTACCTATAAAAGCCTTGAGTTTATCTTTCTTCATAGCTGAGTAATACTCCATTGTATAAAAATACCACATCTTTTTTATCCATTCCTCAGTGGATGGGCATCTGGGTTGTTTCCAAGATTTAGCTATTACAAATTGTACTGTTATAAACATGGTTGCAGATATACTGCTGTGATATTGTGTTTCTAATTCTTCTGGGAAAATACCCAGAAGGGGAATTGTTTTTCTTGTATGCAATTCTTTGAGTTTCCCTTTCTCCTCCATTAGCCTGCAATAAATGAAGAGCGGGTTTTACAGCCTTCCTCATTTGTTTAGCGGAATCCCTGAACTCAGCTCCCTGGGATGAGGCATAGTGACAACATAGCAGTCCCGCCAAGTAACCAGAAAGTATAAGCCAGCCTCTCATTGCCCTGCTGTGTTACATAATTGCAGCATGATTTTTGTGGGGCTCCTGCTTATGTGGCTTTGGCTTTAGCAGATGATTTCATCCCCTTTTCTAACTTGGAACCAGACAGCTTTACATTCTCAGCAAACAGATGGACAACAAGGTTGAAATAGGATCTTGTACTGAAATAGTCTGTGAGTCAGTCTTTGACTGTTCACTCGTATAGGAAACTTGCCTCTTTCTCCTTGCAGAAGGCCAGTGATGAGAACTCAAGGCACGCAGAGTTACTGGCCTCTCTTTTCAGTGTAGGTTGTATATTTTCCTTCCTGATCAAGGTTGGAATTCTGGTAGTGTAAGAATATTGCCTAATTTGCTGTGGCAGAATACCTGGCCTTTTGCCCTAAGTAGATGTTTAAAAATAGAATTAAAAGTTTTACATCAACCTTCTATTTTTGCCCTCCTTCCACAAAAGGTCTTGGCAGGAGGAAAGGAGGAGCTTGATTTCACCTGTAACTTAACTTGGAAAGTGAGGGTGCTTTAGTTGAAACTTGAGTGGACTAGGTTCTTGGATTCCGTTGCTTGGTCCTGCCAGGCAACAGTCTGTGTGGCCCAGAGAAGTTAGTTCATCTTTTGGTGCCCACTTCCCTCATCTGTAAAATGGAAATGATAAACCTCAACATATATTGTTGTATTAACATGGACTTTGATTAATTTTCAGGGATTAGAGCTATCCTCTAACAAAATAGCTTGTGAGCAAGGCTTAATTAATCCATTTCTTTTCTTTTTTTTTTTTTTTTTTTAAATTTTTCTCCGGTGCCGGGAACCAAACTCACGACCTTGCTCTTGCCAGGCAGGCGCTTTTGCTGCTGAGCTAAATCCCCAGCCCCCAATCCATTTCAATATTTATTTTAAACCGCGTGTATTGTGCTTAGTCCCTTGTATTTTACTTTGCTGGAAAAGCGGTAACTGTTTTCTCTCCTTTGTGACTGCATCCTCTATTTCTTGGATGGTGGGTGGCTGTTGCAGAATGAATCCAGGTTGTTATGCATGCTAAGCACATGCTCTACCACACCCCAAATCCCTCTGATATTTAGATGCAGTAGAAAATGCAGTGTAGTCTAAGTCAGGGGATGATGCCTGTCACAATGCCTCATCCTGTTCACCTGGGGCTATTTGCTGCCATCATGTTCCTTGGTGAGAGACATAAGCTGATGTGATATCACAGGAACATCAGGAACAATCTGAACCATTGAACTAAACAGCATGCAACTGGGCAAGTGGCCACTTACGTTTACAGCATTCTTGTGTGGATGGTGGAATCTGATTTCTATTTCCTCATCAGTCTCCAATTTTCATAGTCGTAGGTACTGCAGTATAGCTGTAGCCCAAGGTCCTATAGAGTACGTGTAAAAATTGCAGGTTGCAAAGATTGGAACATTTTATCAGGATTAAGTAACACAAGACAATAATGTTGTTCATTCTCCTAAATTTTGTTTCTGTTGGTCAACTCAGGGATTATTTGTATAAAGAAGAGAATTTTTTGGATTGATGATTTTAACATAACCGCAGAGAGGAGGAGACTTAACTTCTGTGTGCACATTAGTATATAAGGAGGGAGGAAAATTCCCCTCATCCAATAGAATAGTCTGGGAATTTTGCACTAACGTTTCTGTGCTTTGGGTTTATTCTTCTCCTTACATGGGATAGCGAATTTTTTTTTTTTTTTTTTTTTTTTTTTTTTTTTTTGGTTCCGCTATGAAGTTTGGGCTGGCCTTGAGCTCACTTTGTAGCCGAGGCTGGCCTTGAACTTGCAGTGATCCTCCTGCCTCAGCCTCGTAAGTGCTGGGATTACAGGCATGAGCCACCACGCCCTGTGTTGGGATAGTGAATTAATCTTTCCTCCTCAAGCGATTTCTCATTGTGCTGTGTTGGTGTTTGAGAATATTTATCGGAGGAGTCATAAAATACCCCTTTGTCTTCAGATAAACTTTTCAAGCTTCATGTTATAACTCATCACTCATGAGCCTCTTTGGGAATGCACTGGATATTAATATACTATTAGGAAGAAGCCAGAGTTGGCTTTCTAGGATTGTCTTTTGCTTTTATTATAGCTTGAGAATGTTGACCCATGAGTAGTTCTAAAGTTTTGTTGTATTTTAAGTTGAATGCCTTGGTTGGAGAAATTTTGTTTTCTTACATCAGAAAAAGCTTATCTTTTACCCATCTCTCTGACTTTGCATGCAATTTCTTTTGCCCAGGAAGCCCTGTTCCTCCTCCTCCCTATTCTCATCCCACACTTTTACCCATTAAATTTCCCATGTCATGCAAGGCTAGACTCAAAAAGCTGCCTCCCTTTCTGGATCTCAGTGGCTTGGCACTGCTCTGACCAGCTAATATGCCTATAGTAACATATAACCTTCCTTTTTTCTGTACCACTTGAAATCTTCTGTTTTGTTCATCATTGCATTCCCCACACTTCATAAAGAACCTGGTAAATAACAGGAGCTTAACAAATGTTTTTTGAATGAAGCAATGAGTATCAGAGCATTGTATTAAGAGAAGAAGCCCAGGAGAAGTATCTAACTATAAGGGGACTAGGAGAGGTAGGCGGTAGAAGGGTCGCAGAAAGTATATAGTGTGTCATTTTGTGGGAGGAGATACCTTTGGGTGAAAAATGGTGGGGAAGAATGGCCTTAGTGAATGGGAGACTGGAGGAATTTGTGAGTGAAGGATTTGGGATGCTTGAAAATAATGTAGTATGCTTTAAACTTAAATGCAAAGTGAAAATGGATAAAAAGAAGAGGAGTCTAAAATGGAAGGCAGAATATATGTTAATGTGCATTTTCTGCCAGTTAAAATAATCATTTAGATTATTAGATAGAATGACCTCTGTTGTGCACTGATCAATAATATAAACACTTGGTATGGAACTGGATTTCATGAGGGCATTTGATTAGGAGAGCTTAAATATCTCTTTTTTTGTAATAGTTACTTCAGAGTAAATGCACGGCTATGCCAGTCTTTGAAACAGATGTTTACTGAAATCACAAACTGAATCCTTCAAAGGTTCAAGGCATCCTCGACTTAATGGTAAAAATACTGCAATCTCAATTTAACACTAAATGATTAAATATGTTCTATGTCATGAAATTAGTTTTCATGAATTTTTCCTTATATCAGTTACTAACCATTTAAAATATGATACTTATTGTTTGTAAGTAGATAAGTTTAGATCATTTTCTCTAATGATGTTTGTGAAGATTAAAGGAGATAATATATGCAAAATGCTCAGTAGCAAGACTTGTGCACAGTGAGTGCTCAAAAATAGGATCTATTTCTTCCTTAAACTTTCCAGATTGAGGAAGCTTCTACTTCATCATTATGAACTGTCAGAAGAAGCTATAAGAAAACAACCCCCTGCCTCCACCTGTACCCTGGCTGAAATATCTGCAAATTCTTTTGTAAGAGCTCAGAATTTCCTTGGTATTTTTAAACAAGACTTCCTTTTTTTTTGAGACAAGGTCTCACTATGCCGCTCAGGCTGGCCTTGAGTTCACTTTGTAGCTTGGGCTGGTCTCAAACACCCAGCGATCCTCCTGCCTCAGCCTCCCGAGTACTGGGTTTACAGGTGTGCGCCACCATGCCCAGCTAAGACTTCCTTTCTTAAATGTCCTCATTGTATGAGTATGAGTTGCAGATCATCAAGGCTGATCTGAGTATAGAATCTTCAAGCCTCAGTGGGAATACATATTTCATTGGTTGCTTGAGTTTAAAATATCTCTGGTCTCTTTCATCTGAAAGTTTCAGGAGAATCATGCTGAGGACTTCTTGACATGTGAGACAGATGTTTTTTTCTTGTATTTGTGGGTGGGTAGCAGGTTTGCCTGAGTCACTAATATTGAGGAGGAATCAAGAGGCTTTATGGGAAAAGGAAAACATAGACCAGGTTCTTCCCAGATACAGTTCAGGAGAATTACATGGCCTTTGGTTTATTTTGATTTAAGTTCCAAGGTGTTATAATCATCTGACTAGTAAAAGTAATTTATTGCTTTGTTTTCTACTAGAGGTACAATGGATCCAGAGATGCAAGTTAGAATCCATTTTGCAATAGGACAATGAAACTAGCCAACTTGTTACTGTGATTTATTTTTTAAAAGGGTAGGACAGATTACCTGGTCATATTGCTATGAGACTTCTCGGGGAACATTTCTTTGAAAATGTGCAATTTTCCAAAGTCTAATAACCAAAAAAATAGAGTTACTAACATACTTGTCTTAAAGTAAAGTTAGAACAAATATAAGAAGTAGAAATTTTGTATGTTACATTTCAGTTAAATTAGAAGTGGATGGTAAATATATGATCAAAGAAATAACTACTTGGAAATTAAGAAACATTCTTTCAGATAAAACTTTGATCAAAGAGAATATCAAAGAGAAGTGATAGACTTTAGAGAGTACTAAAAATATACTTTATACCTATTTTTTTAGGGCATGACATATCCTCAAACCTCTACTCAGAGAAAATTTTATAATAGTAATTATTTTTATTAGTCATGAAGAAAAGACCAGCAAACAACCTATCCCATCAAAGAAAATCCGTCCGAAATCCACAAAACTACTCAGCTCCCAAACTATGAAGGGGAGCTGATGAAGTAAAAAATTATAGTTAATGGAACAGAAAAAAGGAGAAAAGATAAGTAAGACAAAACATTGGAAAAATGGAGAGTAAAAATATACAAGGTAAGGAATGAGGATATGCATATAACCACAGATGCGGAGAAAGGGAAAGGATTGTAAGAATTATACATGAAGATCAGGTACAAAATGCTTTGAAAAGAACTGAAAATACAGAACAAACGGAAAACTTATAAACAAAATGTAAGTGAACAAAATTGACTTAAATCAAAAATTCTCTCCAGTCAATTACTATGAAAATCTCAGTTTGTTTCTCTTGTTGTGTCCCATTTGATATCTGTTCTGGATTTCTTATTTTTAAGGAATAAGATGGGATGTATAAGAATACAGTAGAATAAGATGGGATGTAGTCGCCCACCCTGTCTATCAGATCCAACCGTAGTCTTGTCTAGTGGTCTATAAACGTCTATAAATGAAGAGCGCTTTTACTTGAGCATGGCTCTGAAGGGTGATGAGCATAGCCCTGCTTTCTGCCAGTTCTGCCCCCAGTGCAAGTGAACTCATACCTGCCTTTAGAGAACAGCATCGCAGGCATTTGCTGATAAAATGAGGCGTGTTCCTACTTTGATGGCTAAGGGCAATTAACTCACTCAGTCAACATGTCAGGAAGAAGCTGCCAGCCTGACTGTTGGTGAGTTCAGACCCATGGGAAGATTGAATGTTCTTGGAACAGTGATTTTGCCATTTGTGTATGGTGTAAACTGTAACTTTATTTGCTTAGAACTTTAAAAGCTATTTTTGGAATACTTCCTTTTTACAGAAAATGAGCTAAAAAAGTGGAAGTTAAACGACTAAGTACAGAAGCCGGGCGTGGTGGCACACGCCTGTAATCCCAGCACTCCGAAGGCTGAGGCAGGAGGATCTTTGTGAGTTTGAGACCAGCCTGGGCTACAAAGTGAGCTCAAGGCCAACCTGAACTGCACAGGGACACCCTGTCTCAAAAAAAAAAAAAAAAAAGACTAAGTACCCCATTTCTTTTTCTCCAGGAAGGTAGTGATGAACATGCAACTCACAAAACCTGCTGAAGCGGCATCAGTGTCTACTTCAGAAGTTTGTAGCTATTTAAGAGAATTGTACCTAATGACAACGATTTAATATGTAGCCACAGGAGGTTATCATTGTGTTTCATTCTGTGAAGCATGATTTTTCATTTAGATCAAATGACTTTTCACCCATTTCCAATATCACATTTTCTTACACATATATGAAAAGTGATGGCTCCATGAAGAAAAAAGGAATTTGGGTTTCATGTAGACATTTAGTTAGAGGTATTACTTGAAGGGCTTATTTTCATCTATCTCATGGAATCAAAGTAAGAAAAATCCTACTAAAGTTGAAGTACTAAATATTTTTGTGAATGCTATAGAAAATGGTTAAAAATTCATCATCAAAAATATTTTTTTTATAGTGCTGGGACCAGAACCCAAGGTTTCATACATGCTAGGAAGTGTTCCAACTGAGCTACATCCTCAGCCCTTTTTATGTTGAGACAAGGTCTTGCTAAGTTGCCCAGCTGGCCATGAACTTGTGATCTTCCAGCCTCCGCCTCCTGAATAGCTGGGATTACAGTTGTGTAACACTGTGCCTGGCACAAGTAAAATTTATTTTTTTCATCAGCTTTATTGAGGTAAAACTTACATCCCAAAATTTCATGCATCTTAAGTGTTATTGAGGTAAAACTTACATCCCAAAATTTCATGCATTGAGGTAAAACTTACATCCCAAAATTTCATGCATCTTAAGTGTTAAACAGTTTGATGGCTTTTAGTGAGTGGGTGCATTGTGCAATTCTCACTGCCTTCGAGTGTTTGACACTTCTCTCCCCTTCCAGGTTATTGAGGATCCCTTCATAGTCAGCGCCCACTTTTCTATCCAGCCTCAGGTAGTCACGAAAAATGACTTATTTGTGTAGTGAAAATGCAAGTAAGCATTTTGGTGGTTGCAATGTCAGAAGGTAAGCAATGGAATTAAAGAGAGAAAGAAATCCATGGAGCAGAAGAGTATATATATATAAAACTCATTTCTTTGGAACAAACTGCAAAAGAAATAAATGCCCAAATATACAAATACGGTAAACCTTGGATTGTGAGTAACTTGTTCTGTGAGTGTTCCACAAGCTGAGCAAACATTTCTAATAAATTTGAACTTGATAAACAGGCAATGTCTTACAAGTACTACTTGACACCGAGTGTCTCATGATCACAACAGAGCTAATGATTCTTCTCTCTCCCCCTCCCTCTCCCTTTCCTTCTCTCTCTTGCTGTGGGATTGTGGGTAATCCTTTCCTAGCAAGAGGTTATGAAGAAGATCTTATCTGCAGAGGAGAAGGAGAATAATGCAGAGGAATCCCTCAATTCAGTTGAGATTAGGTAGACGTACAAAATGTGGAAAACTGAAAAATTTTATAGAAAAGCACCAGCCAAATAAGGCTGTAGCAGTGTGAGTGATGAATCTGTTTAACCACAAAGCAGTGTCACATTTCTGGGAAATCCTCAAAAGAAGGCAAAAGCAAATGTCATTGGATAGGTTCCTTATTACATCTGCATAAAAAGAAAAAAAGATTCCATTGACCTAATAGGCAGAAGTGATTCAATTAGTGATAGTGAAGGTCACCTACACACTAACCCTCCTCTCTCTTGTCTCTCTCACACCAGCCCCAAAGATTTTCATAGGCAACTGCAGGTTAATTTGTTTATTTTTCTTTGTATTTTATAGAATCTTTATTATTTTATGATATTACAGTATTTTAATAATTTTATATGAATTTTAGGGGGTTATGAATTAAATCATCTGAGTTTCCATTATTTCCTAGGGGGAAATTTGCTGTGATATACAATTGTTTTGGATTACAAGCATGTTTGTGGAACAAATTATGCTCACAAACCAAGGTTTTACTGTATTTATATATACACACATGAAGTGGTTGAACACTAGGGTTTTTTTTTTTTTTTGCAATGAAGCTGATACTGAATATAAAAACTCCTTCAGCACACGGTATATGCTTTCTTTCTGCAGACAACTGTTAGATTTTGGAAGTGTTTTAATTGTTTGAAGAACCACTTTGTAAGTCAGTCCCACCTAATAATATTGGCTTTTATTTTCTTTATTTTGTAAAGACGTCTCCTAAATTTTGGTTTCATTTTACTTTAAATATGTTGGAAATTTGCAATCTAGATAAGCAGACAAAATACTAAGCTTTTGAAGTTTTACAAATGGTAATTGTGAAAAACTATTGTAACAAGTAATGTATCAACTATTGTAACTGTCCTACTAACCTGTTCCATTGTTTGTTTATTTTTTTCTTTTTTTATTATTTTTAAATTTTAAAGAGTAAAAAACAGTTAACAAAACAACAATAGAGACAAAAACAAAAACAACACAAAAATGATACATAATCTCAAAACAAAATGATAGGAATTAACAATGGTTGCTATATTACATAATGTTATCTTCAATAAAGTTGCCAGTCCACCAGATGTAAGAATGTAAGATTGATAAAACAATCAAAGACAGTAACAAGTAATAAAAAAAAATTGGAAAAGATATGGAGCTTCACCATACAAGATGGTAGGAATTCAACAATAATTCTTATACCGCACATTGTTGTCCTCAAATCAGTCATTCTGATTACCAGATACAATCATGCAAAATTGGTCAAGAAGAAAATTTTAAGCATTAACTGTTCTTTCAATAAATCACAGACATCAGCAATATACCTATCCCAGCTCTCCTTGTATATACATATAAATTGTTTTTCATTTTAAAGAGAAAAGAAAAAAACTAAATAACAAAAACAAATACATGAACAAAAAGCATATAAAACAATAAAAATGATACAGAATTTCAAAACAAGGTGATATGATATTAACAATGGTTGCTATATTACATAATGATATCTTCAAAGTGGTTGTTCAGATAACCAGATATAGGCATGTAAGATTCATCAAACAGTTATGTTACTGTGATAAAATCAGCATGGTATTGGCAAAAAACAGATCTTTTTTCTTTAAAATAAAAAAAATAAAGCTTGCAAATAGGAAGGCACTAGAATTTATAAATAGAAGGTAAGACCGGAGCAAATTAAATGGTAAGTCAAACACAGACAGTACACAGGATTTAATTTTGAAATTCTTTAGTTATACCTGGACTATCTGGGCCCCTGAAAGATTCTTTAGATGGAACTACTGTTTTAAACAGGATCTCTCTATCTCTCCCTATCTGTCTGTCTGTCTGTCTATCTATCTATCTATCTATCTATCTATCTATCTATCTATCTACCTGTCTGTCTATCTGTCTGTCTATCTATCTATCTATCTATCTATCTATCTATCTATCTATCTATCCAGAATTCATAAGATGCTGAATTTTAGAAGGCTATGATTTCAAGGTATCTAAATTTGTTTGAACAGATAGAATTTATTTAATGAATTTCACTTGTGTAATTTTTCTCCAAGAAAGATATTTAAAATAAAAAAAAAAGTTTCTGAAAATACTTTGGCTTGAATATTTATATATTTTAATACAAGAGAAGGAAAAATAAGAATGCATTCCTTTTGGTACAATTTTCCTGCAACTTAGTAGGTACTTTAATAGAGAAGAGACTTTTCCCAATTGTAATTATTATGGTCTACAGAGAAGAGTTCAGTGAGTGTCACCTATTTCAGTTTTATTAACAATGAAATGCACCTTTGAAGAAGATTGAGACCTTTTATTAAAACACTAAAATAATATCATATAGAAAACGATACAGCCTTCATTATTTATGTGTGTGTGTGCATTTTAAGCAGGGTCTCATTTTGTAGTTTAGGCTGACTTGAACTCACCTGGCAGGACTCCAACTCACAGTGATCCTCCTGCCTCAGCCTCCCAAGTGCTGGGGATTATAGACATGTGCCACTGTCCCTAGCTACATCCTTCATTATACAATCAAGAAACATTGCACATACATGCCTGGGAATGTAGCTCTGTGTAGAATGCTTGCCCAGCATGCATAAGGCTGGGAAATAAAAGGTATGGAAATGGTGACCCGAATCAATAGACATCAACTATGTCTGGAAAAAATATTTCTAAATATATTGTGGGAGAAGTATTAACTGTAATTTACAAAGAGTGTTTATAAATTGATAAGACAATATAAACTACCCTAAAGCAAAATGGCAAAGATCAGTAAATGATTTACAGAGCTAAGATAGTTGCAGTGTGTGTGTGTGTGTGTGTGTATGTGTGTTTGTACACACATATATGCATAGAATTAATTGAGTGCAGAGAAAAATGTTTAGACAATACCATGGACTGTTAATTTGGTACACAGGTGAGTGAGAGGCTGATAGAAATAAAGAAATTATAATATTTATTACAGATTACTGAGGGAGAGAGACGTATGAATAAGTAGAATGTTTTATGAGTGCTACAGGTGAAGAATAAAGAAAGAGCTGGTTTAGGACTATGTGTTTGATAAGAGGAGGCCCAGGGTGAATTAATTTCTTCACTACTGGCCTTATGAGATCATTACGTGCAACTAGTGACATAGTGACTTTTATGAGATGGGTATAGTCCTGGTGGTTAGTCATTATAGGAGCTCAAAGATTATAGTGAGGAGGCCCTTGGAAAAAAACTCTTAGTAAAGATCACACTCCATGTATGCAGTGATTGCTTATTTAAATGGATCATCTTATTAATATGAGTAGGAATCATCTCCCAGGAAATAAGAAGGATCTACATACAAAGTGCTGACTTTTAAGAAAGCTCTCTCTTTGAAGTCCGATTTGTTGAGATGTGAACATCGTTAACACACAGAGCCTCTGCTTGTTGCTATGCTATCAGTGTCCCTGAGGTCCTCTCTGCAGTTCGTGCAGTGCTGTGTGCTGTGGGAAGATGTACTAAAACAACAGTCAGGCCTTCTGAGACATACTCTGTGGAGGATATGGAGGACCTCAGGTGACCAGTGGAAAATGTGGAAGATAAAGAGGCCTGGCCACCATAGGGGATTTCTTTCTTGTGGAAAATATAGGATAGGCCCTTTTCCCCTTAAGGGACCTGCATCCTCCATGCAGATTTGTCTGTTCCTCTCCATACTCCTCCTCCAGCCCCAACATCTATCTGCCTTTAGTTCTGTTTCTTTTTTTCCAGTACCAGGAATCAAACTCATGACCTTACGCTTGCCAGGCAGGCGCTGTGCCAATGAGCTAAATCCCCAGCCCCCTAGTTCTGTTTCTTAGAGTTGTTGTACTATGGGACAGCCATCAATTCAGAGAAAAATACTTTTTTGGGAACCAGATTTGTTGTAGATGATAGTATTCATTAGCTCCATCTGGCTTCTGGTATAATTCAGGACTTGGCTACTCACTCTTGTAGAAAAAGAAAGGTAGGAGGATGAGAAGGTAGAAAAAAGAAGGATATCAGCCATCTACATCAAAGAGAAAAATTTTCAAGAGATTTTTCAGAGTAATGTTTTCCTAGAAAACCAACATCTTCGTATTCTTCTCTATGAGTAATTTGATCCTTGTAGGTCTTAATTCCAAGAACAAAGTTGTTATGGCTTGTGTCTGGGTGTCCCCCTAAAGCCTCATGTGGCCATGGGGCAGGCTTTTAGAGTTTGACTGATTATGGGTGTGAGAGCTACACCCGCCCTAGGGTGGATAGTTTGCATATGTAAGGGAGAGGAAAAGGGTGCTTGAGGCCATTCTGCCCTGGTGTGTGCTTGTTGCTTTTGCTGTGTTCTGCCGCCATGAGCTGTAGCTCTCTGCCATGTGCCGGTCTGCCTTGTAATCTGCCAAGTATGGACTGAAACCTCCACAAACTGTAAGTGAAATAAACCTTTCCTTCCTTAATTTTGGGCGTCAGGTATTTTGTCCCAGCAACAAGAGAAAAGTAACCAAGACAAAAGTTCTCCATCCATTAGGGTAATATGTATTTCAACTTTAAAAATATTTCTTTTGGTGCTGAGGGCTTGAGCCCAGGGTTTCACCTGCTTTGTACCACTGAGCTACACCCCAGCTTTACTTAGACTTTCAGGTTAGCAGAGTCCTTTGTGTCTATGTTGGGCACAGTTCTAAGAGACTCATTTCCTGTGAACCAGTTTGTACCTTGGCTGGGATGACAACTGTGGGAAGACTGGGGCTCTTTAAAAATTGTCTTATGCAGGAATTTGGAGATGTTTATGTTAATAGAAGGATCAATACCAGTTTTGCAAACATAAGGAATCCCAAGATGATTTCATCTGACTTTCTGCTGGAGAATCTTATTTCAGGGCTAGTGCAGGGTCATTTTTGTTCAGAGAGTTGGGTGCTGAGCTGCATTTTCTCACTGGCCCTTCAGCCCAGCTTGTTGGTGATGTTCTGAAGGATGTTAGAGCCTTGGACACCTCATTCCTGTGGGATCCTGCTGTCTTGTTCAGTTCTTCATCCCAAGAGAGTTCTTGTTTTTTTTTTTTTTTTTTTTTTTTTTTTTGATACCGGGAATTGAACTCAGGACCTTGCACTTGCCAGGCAGGCACTTGTGCCACTGAGCTATATCCCCAGCCCTCCCAAGAGGGTTCTTGTGTGGCCTGGCAATGGTAGTGTGAGATTATAGGTCAGGTTTTTCCTACTAGGCCCCCATTGGTTATAGCTTCTCCCATGAGGTGTTGAGCTGGTTCTGTATGAAATAATTAGGATGACATGGCTCCACCCTTGCCAAACTTATGTTTTCAAGGTGGATTACGACTTCTGGTCATGTGTGGCTTCCCATGTAGTTTGATGTCTTCTTTGCCTGCCATTCCGCCCAAGACTATTTCTGCCATAATATCTATCATCATTTTACAATAGTTTTATTTTGTACTGTTTTACTCTTAGGTCTATATTCATTGTCCTCAGGAAATTTTGAAAGAATCTCTTTAGATCCAGCAGAAAAAATGCAAATGAAGTTGTAGCTGTTTTGGAAAGACCAAGCTGTCTATGTAAAGCACCATGACCTTTGAGATTTTCCCAGGGTGAAAGAATTGCATCTGTTGCAGAAGTTGGTTTCCCAATACTTACGTTCTTTCTTCTGAACGAACCATTAAGGATTTTTTTGTGTGTGTGCTGCAAGTTGTAATGAAGATTCAAGTGTAAGGGATATATTACTAATTTACCTATAAGGTAAAAGAATACTTTCAAGTATTAACTAACCTGCACTTTTATTTTTCTTTTAGACAAATTTTGGAGCACTTTCTTTTTAAAAATCTTTTACTAGCATGTATGACTTATACACATCAATGGGGTAAAGTGTGATATTTCTGCATATGCACACGGCATGCACTGATCAAATCCACCCACCCTTCCAGCACACACCTTTCTTTGTCTCCAGTAATCACTATTTTACTTTCAGATAAACACTTTTTAAGCTTCTTTATATGAGGGAGAACGTGCAGTCCTTACCTCTCTGTGTCTAGTGTGTTTCACTTAATGTTCCCCCAGTTCCATGCATTTTATTGCAAAGAATTTCAGTTTTCTTTATGGCTCAGTAATACTTTGTTGAGTTTATTTCAACTAAAGAATTTTCCGGCGAAGAAATTCTACTTATGAAATCTTTTTTTATGTCAGTATTTAAACATTGCTGTAAGTCATTTTAGAGATGTCTCCTTTGATTCTTCTCATCAATCCCCTTCCTTTAGTTAAATTATTATTTGTACTTCCATAACACATCATGCTTAAATCTATCATATCACTCATCATAGTATCCTGATAATTGATTGGCTTGTCTGACTCCTGTCCTGGACACAGGTCTTTGAGGACAGGGACGGTATCTTTATCTCTGTAGTACATGGCAGCTTGTCTGGGAGATCGGTTAGATACTCCAGGGGATGAACGTTTATTCACATCGTGGATTCCTTACGCAGATCTCGAAGAGTTATTTGCACAATACTTGAGCATTCAATGTGTTTATTTAGCTTTAATAGATTTTGACTGCAAGTTTTGGAAGTCTGCATGGTGATGTTATTCAGTGATACAAAATATTTATGACAACAGGTAGTGTGATTGCCGTGTAGCCTGCATTTTCATTTATAATGGGAGCAGCTTCTTATCCTGCTGATTAGAGATGATAACTTAATTGCATGGTAATTTAAAAAGTGGACTCTGTGTTGAACTTTGGTTTGAGGCTCAGAAGATTTCCATCAACACTAATGAATAAACTAACCTCTTAGAAAATATTTTCTCTCTCCTGTTTCCTGGCCGTCAACAGTGGTTACTATAACAACAAAATTCCTTGAGGTAGGTTGTCTCAGAATCTAAGCCACTACTAAATCTGAAACTAACTCCAGTGAGTGTGATTCCTAGTATGCACCCGATTAGTTCCCTAACATGCACCTTTCTCGTGTGACACCGATTTAGGTCTTGTTCCAGCTCTGGTCTGGTTTGGGCCAGCCACTAAAATCTCACAGACATGAGTTTCCTCGTTTTAAAAATTAGATGTTTGGATTGAAATAGGAGGACTTTGCAAACCTAAATAGTATCCTTTGATTATATCACTCTGAGTCCCTGTACTTTCTGTTTTATCCCTCCTGTCCTCCCCTCCCCACTAGTGGGCTGGCCCTCCCACTCATCCTGGCATCTCCCACGGTGTCCTTCAGCACTGGGCTTTGACCTAGAGGTCTGCCTGCACATGAAAGGAGAAGCAGACTGCTGTGTTTGGAGCAGTGCCTATGCCCCGTGCACATGTCCAGTTCTACAAAGAGCTTGTGAGTCCCTTCCTTGTAACAAGCACATTCCTGCTAGTGGTTTCGCGAGCAGAGGGAGGTTGCTGAGCGATCCAGCGCCCAAAGATTTCTGTGTCAGAGGAAGGACCTTGTAAGATTACAATGTTCAACACAGTTGGGCCTGTGATGCTGACCTGAGGGCGGTCTGCAGAGCGAGCAGCTCTGTCATCCATTAAAAACAGCGCACAAATTTAGCATCTGAAGTTTTGGAATGGGACAGGGCAGTCACAGTGCCCCATAGCTTCTGGATTATCTTGTGGCACTTTTGTTAACCGAAGGTATAACTAATGAAGTTTGTGGGACTATTCATCCCTATCTCTCCAGGGTGAACCGGTCTCGCGAACAAGGTGCCCGTGGATGAATAAGAAAAGTAAAGACAGAGGAGAAAAACAAAGACAGCCAAAATTCTGGGATCAGGGGGCTTACAGCCTCTCAGACTGTAATACCAATTACAGTCTCCAATACCTCCTCCAATACCTCCTCCAATACCAATTTCCATCACCCTTATTGAGCGAGAACCAAGGGCACAGCTAGTACAAGTGGGCGGATACCAAATGTTTTTTTTTTTTTAGCAAGGCTATTTAAAGGATTACCCTTCCTTACATGAGATCCAAGACACACCTATAATCCCAGCATTCAGGAGGCTGAGACAGGAGAATCGTAAACTCAAGGTTAATCCGGGCTGTATAATAAAACCTTATTTTAAGAAACTCAAACAAATCATTGTGTCCTTAGTGCATTCTGATCAAAGAATGTCCTTCTCCACAGAAGTTATTACGTGTTTCTCTCTCACAGAATTTGTCGACAAAGCAGGTTTCCTAAAGACCCTTGCCTGTATTTTATGAGGCAAGTGGACTGTTCTTGGCTTGGTTTGCCTATATGCTGATTTTATCGTTAGGCGCAAAAGGACAAATCAGATACGAGGTGTTTATGACGAGAGGCCCATGGGAAGTGTTTCTATACACCGTTTTCTCCTGAGGTGGGAAGGCAGGTCTGGGCTGTTGCAGGAGGAAAAAGATTTCAAGAGCCGAGAATGAGGGAGAAGACAGAGGCCTGTGGCAAGTGCTGAAGGCCACGGGTGCTTGCACCCTGCGGCCGTGAGCAGGATGAAGGGCACCGGGCCGCTGTCCGACGCCGGCTCAGGATTTCTGCGGCAGCGCCCCACGGGAGCCGGCGATTGGCTGCGACCGTGCAGCGGCTGCAGGGCCAGGTCGCCAGGCGCACCCGCGGCGAGGTTGGGACAGGGTTAAGGCCACCACCTGCAGTCCAAGTGCGACCCAGATGGGAAGTAGGAAGTGTGGCGCCCGCGCTTCCTGTATAAATAACCGCGCGGCTTCCAGAGCTGCGGCGGCGGC